>NC_090648.1:120271354-120571591 GCF_040937935.1 Hyperolius riggenbachi | reverse complement strand
TGAAATGGATACATTTTGTTTACATAAATGTATCTAAGTGTTGAATGTGACTCATCTCTCTGACTGAGAAGGAGCTTGGAGAACAGCCAAAGAGTGTGTAACATTTATCAATAGATACATATAACTAAATAGAATGAAACAATCTGAACTTCTGCATATCTCTCCACAGAACTTTAAACCTCCGTGTTTAACCCTTCCAATGCTGGTCTTGTAAAAAAAAAAAATATGCTTTTTGCATATAATATGCTGTAAATAATATTTTAGAGCAAAGTTGAAATGCAGGGTTATATTCCTCTTTAACCCAAGCTATTTCCTGTGTCATTGTTTTATTATGGAGTGTGATTTGCAAATATTTACCCTTTTTTCTTTTGTCATAGGAATGCCCGACTTCCTGGAGAAGCTGCATTTAGCAACGCTCCGTGCTAGAAACATGGAGATCAAGGTGAGGGATTACATATCGCTCCGTCCTCAGGACTGCGGCAGCGAAGCCAGAGCCAGTCCAGAGCGGAAGCCTGCAGCTGCACACTCCGCGCCACAGATGGATTACGCATAACGGACTACCAGAAAGCCACACGCACTCTTACTTCCACAGGCTAATACCTGGGTCAGGAGCCTCTCAGACAGCTGTGCAGATTGTGAATGGGTATGACTGCCAGTCGTGTCCCATAACAGGTCGTCCTGTTACAGATCAGCTATGCTTCTACCCAGTGCTTGTTCCACGGTGGCTGATTTTTGGACCTTAATGAGGAAGGAGAGGTGATGAGGTAGCGGGCATTACAGGAGGGAGTGCTGATCGGAAGGCTATTTGTTTTTGTTTTTTCCTTTTTGTGTGCATATGCTAGAAAGCGGTGTGACATCAGTTACCCATGCTCAAAAGAATGTTTTTTCCCTTGTACCTCGTGCGTTAAGTACAGCAGTGGATTTGTATGCTAATATGCAACATTCTAATAAGAGGCTACCATTTTGGCCTTCATAAGGGGTGTATGTTGTTACTAGGCTATAGAACGATAGGAAACTGCATGGCAAGGACTACAAGAAGGCGTAATCCAATAAATCGGGATCATGTCTGTCTGACTGACTAGTTATCTCCTCCCTCGTAACTACATTACAAAGACTAAAAGGATTAATCCAGTGACAGCGGAGGATCAGCTTTATCTGTGATCAGCTGGTCGTTTTTTTTATCCAGCCTTTTGGTTGATTAGTGAATCCTGAGCAAAAAAAGGCTTTGGCTGTCTGGCCACTTTTTTATTGTCATGAAGGAATCTCATTGTCCTCATTCTGGGATCTTCCAGGGAGACGAGAAGAGACGGACTACTTCAACTTGCATGTTTTAACTGTATAATTCACACGATCACGGACTTCATGTTTTCGGAATGTTGAAGGGCTGTAGACTACCCAAAGCGTTCACATTTTGTTTTTGTGTTTTAACAACAATCACGGATGGTTTTTGTTTTTGTAAGAAAACAGGTTTAATAATCTGGGGGTTCCTCACTAAAAACTGTTGGGAATTCTAAACCGCTGTTTCTAGTTAGTTTTTGGTATTCTTCTCTTTTGATTACTGGGCAACATGGCGTGACTGTTGGGAGGGGGGGGGGGGGGGGGGCGGGGGTATGCTGTGCCTGCAGCAGACTGGCCACTAAGAATGAAATTCTGAACCATATGCCTTACTCCTCTTGTCCAGATCTTTCTCATCACCTCAGAGCTACAATTTCAGTGACGTTCAATGGGCAGACAGGCCATAGTTGCTGGTTGGACAATTGTTTGACATTTAGGGTGTAGGTAGCTTGGGAACCTCTTGTTTTATTTTATGATGCTCCGAACAATAGTCCTGTGACAAGAGTGAAGTTATTTAAAAGGTATCCCCCATTCAATCACTCTCTACATTAGGTAGCTACAGTGGTGCATATCAACCAGGGTTCGTTTGAACTGCCATTAAATTCACACTTTTGTTACCAGATATACTGCAAATGGTACCCACTAAGGTTAGGTTGCATTTTTTGTATACTTAACCTACAGTGCTCATTTTTGGTAACCAGTTTAGAGAATGGTCTAACGTTTTTACAGTATATTCTTCTTGGTGCTGGACTGACTGTAGCCATGCCCCCTGCCCACCTAATTATTCAGCAGCCTCTGCAATAGGTGGCTCATAGTCAGGTAGGCGGGCAGTGGTCTTGACCACAACCAGTTACTCTAAAACAGAGTTTTGTGTATTGTCGGGTGGCTGTGGCCCCATTTCTGCCCGACCATGTAGCTGCAAGAGAGACGCTTTTTCAATACAGGGGCCGGCTTATGTTTAGGTGCAGAGATGGGGCGGGGCTTTGGTAACAAATGCAGTTGTACTTCTTTATCTGAAAGTACAGAACGCTGTCAGAGCTCTCTACAGCCTTGTTTTGTTTTTTGTTTGTTTTAAATGAGCACTATAAGGAGAGTGCTTTGAAACCATACCATCAAAGGATAACTGCGCTTACTTCCAGGCAAAAGCCCCACAACTGTATTTAATTATTGAAGTGGTCATCTTTATCTGGTATGTGGCGCATGTCTAGACCTAGTTCCAGTCCCACCATTGTAAACCGTTTGACAGAGCATTACTACACAAGCGCCTGTTATATTGTAAATTTATTTCTAGTTCTCTATGTGAATAAGACCTGGAGCCAGCACATGCAGTAGAGTGTAGCTGGATTGTTTACATTGCTGGGCATAGGAACCGGTGGGTTGTGATGGTAATATAGGAGTAACGGCACATGCCATATATGAACCATTTACTTTTCATTTGAAGGTACAGTTATTCCTTAAAGTGGACCTCTGGTGTTCCATAAAATCAAGGTTTTGTTGGTTAGACACACCTCCTTTCTAGGCTGTTTTCTGCCTTTGCAAAGACTGCTATGACATTGTGTGATCTGTGGGTGGGAGGAGCCTCATAGTGTGTACTCAGGGGTACTCTGCTTCTACCTGTGCCACTGAGCCAGCCTATCTCTGAGAGGTGAAGAGAGAAGCAGTGCAGTGCCAGCCACACTATGTTGCATTCCAGAGCTGCCACAATGCTTCCTTTAATGCCACTTTAATGTCTAATTTGTTCAATTCAACACTGGATAGCTTTACTGTATGGATGTTCTGCTGTTTGGTCACCTGAGGCTCCCCAGGGAGCAGAGTGCATGAATCTGAGTCAGCCAGTAATAATTGGATTCGCAGAACTGTAAACCGTGGTAAGGGTATTTTTTGTGAATTAATACAGTTTACACTTTGTAAAAAAAGTGACTTCAACAACTCCATGTTTCGTAGTACTGTAGTTAGCAGAGATGGTCTGTGAGATGCAAATCTAGCTTGCATGCAAATGTAATGCAGATTGTATGCACCTTGGAATTAGGACAGTGAAAATTCACAGGGAATATATTTAATCAGCTTAGTTCCAGGTGCCATTAAATGTGCATGCAAGCCAGAATCGCTGACCATCTCTTGTAGTTGGTCTTTATTCCTGATGCTGGCAACATCATGTCCTGCTAAGCAGGAGAGCATATTCACTCCATATTGCACTGTTGTAGCAGTCCTTAGAGGGCAACTGAAGCGAGAGGGATGGGAATGAGATTTTCCCTTAAAGTAGAGTTGGTGGCACAAGTAAAAGTTGTATACTTTTAGCAAACAGTATAGCTTTCCTCATTTTGTTACCTTTTTATGGGGAAGAAAAAGTTTTTCTTTGCTTAGAACTGTTATCCAAATCTGTCCTCCAGTCACAATGTTGCCTGCTTTTTAGGTAGTCAAACAGGTAAATAATCTGTATTGTGGAGAAAATAACTCCACCTATGCTTATGTGAGGTTACAAATCATGCATGGCTTCTGGTACTTGACTGGTTTGGGAAATGCTAATTGTCACTGATCACATGACTGTGCCATGCCTCACAGAAGCATCATGGGAATGATGTCACTAGAGACCACAAAGAACCCCACCCTGTCTGTTAAGCCAAGCTTGAATTAACCCACACTTTACCCCATCTCTGTCCTGTTCTCCGTACCTAATTAATATATATTTATATTTAAGTATCTGTTCACACTGGTAGTTAGATACAGAATCTGCTGACTGTTTCATGAAGGCTACCATCTTGCTTTTGGAAATTCTGGAAATGACCCTATCTGCATATCTTTACTTCCTGAGTGATATCTGATGATACATACACACATGCCATAACCATCTGCTAAAATGCCTGATAATGATCCGTTTCAACCGATGATCGTTGTGTGTACAGCGTGTGATCAGTCTTGATCGAGCTTCGTTAAAGATCCGCCCTGATGGATCCTTAACAACTCCCGATGCTGAAGCATGACTGATCTGAATGTTATTTTCAAGCTTCCAACCGATTGAAGCAACTCCATTGTCTGCAGATCGTCGCCATCCTCTCCCTTCGATAGCAACAGAACACATCGCTAGCCTCAAGGCTAGGGATGTGAATGTACAGAATCATTCACCAAATTGTCGCCTGAGGTATAGTTTCCTGATCTCTGATGGGCAGCTTTTCCTGCATGTGTGCATTTAGCTCTAAGCTCCGTACACACCAGATGAAACTAGGCTGAGGCGGCCAATAACGACACTCTTGATCACTTCAGTCAAGAGCATTGTCCTCCCCACCCCAAATGCACCACTCTGTCATCCCCCTGCCCTCCCTGCAACAGTACACATCGCTAGCCTGCAGGCCAGTGCCACGTCTGTCAGCCTCGGCCCTACAGCATCACCCAAAGTATTGTGTACTGATCCCCACTGGGTGACATTGACGTTGAGTGTATACAGGCCATTACAGTTGGTGTACGCACACAGAAGGGTGAACTCTGAACCTACAAGCTTTCATGTCCTAAGTTTGCTTATACCTGAGGCTCCAACTGCGGCCAAACAGGCATTGCAGTCAACCTCATAGAAACTAAGGACCTATTCACACTGGTGCGATTACCGCTAATCGCTGGCGTTCGGTAGCACTTTTTAAAGAGCTGGCACAATATTAACTAAATGGCAGTGATCTCACTGCCGCGGTCACTGGCGATTAGCGGTGATCGCCAAACGCAGTGCATGCAGCATTTTATCGCGATTTTAGAGCGAATGCAGTTAAAATGTTATATAGCGCTAAATCGCTAAAAAATCGAGAGCATACAGTGATTTTACCGCGTTTAACGGAGGTAAAATCACCAGCGTTAATCGCGTGAGAACGGGACCGTACAGAGGTGAAACCATGAAACATAATTGCTGCTATGCAAGCAAAAAGTAAGCATGGTGGAAAGGTGTTTCAGAGGGTAGCTTAGATATAACCTGAGTTCGGATACACTGAGCAGAGGCATGGATGTCTCCTCACAGCTTCTACTGACACAGCTCCCGGCACATCATGTGGCCATGACCACAGCAAGAAATAACTAGGCTAGAATTCAGGGTGTTGTCTGCTAATATATGCATAGCCGCACTCATGCTGCTAAATCTCCTTTAATGATACCTGTAACGATACACAGGGCTTTTCTTCTATACTGCATTTGCCTGTTGTTTTTAAATATCAGATGAGTGTATCTGTACACGACTTATACTTCAAACACAGTGTGCAGGTTACTAATGTTCTGTAATCTTAATGTGCACCCAATAATGGCTGATTGCGCAGCTGAGTAATGGGCCTGAGTAGCTCAGTGGAGGTGTTGCTCCCCTCAGTAAAGCACGACTTGATTTTAAATCACTCCAGTAATTGGGATTTTCTTCAGCGGCTGAAACTTGGCACTCTCACAAGCTTTACCTGCCGGGGAGCGTAACTTTCTGCCAGCAAGGAAAACATTTTACCGAAAGGTGCAATTTTCCAAAAAGCATTTGAAGAAAGCGTAATACATGGGAAAGAAGGAAAAAAAAAAAAAACATTGGAAATTACAGCACTTACAGTTTATCCAGGCTTTTAGCTTTTCTCTCTTCCTGGGCTTAGTATTGTTAAACATGTATAACAAATGTGGGTATGCCAATTATTCCCTGCATAGCCAGTAATCATGTGTAACAGACCAATCTGCAGGGTAATACAATTGTTCCAATGTTCTGGTGTCTGTTAATGGGGGGGGGTTCACGTTTTTACAAAGCCCCTTCCCAATTACTGCAGGCTGGAGGTGTTCTGTGGTAATATGCATCAAAAGGTTGTTGCAGGGCACACCATCAGTACAATATTGGGTGCTTGATACTGTGACATAGGCAATGTCTCCTTAAAGCAGCAATCCAATGTATCAGCACGCCATTCCAGATTAATCACGCTCTTTTATTGAGCCATGTAGATCCACAAGGATAAGCCGACAATTGTTTCGGGGGCCGCGCAGGGTCCCCCTTTATCAAGGCGTGTGGTTACAAGCACATCAAGTTCTCACATCTTATATAACAATATAATCCCCAATACCCCACCCCAAACCGTGACAAGACAGTGGTGTCCTCTTCATTGTTCACAAGCAACCATGTCCTTAAATCAGCTTTAAACATGTCATCAACAATGTTATAATCTATTCAGAGCTCAACAGTGTGCCCAGCACTACTGTATTTCTGCAAACATACCTGTTCCGGCATTTTCCAGCCACACTCTGACATAAAACCTAAGGTTAATTGATGTGGCCATTCAAAAGGTAAACTACACTCCTGGCCGTTACAGCAGCCGGTATCTGTGTGGTGATCCGTTTCTCAGGGCTCCACCCACCCCATCCATTGGTGGATAAGCTTGGGCCAATCCCTGTTACTCGTTCGTGATTAAAACAACCCTCCACGGCGTTACGCATAGCTCCGCCCCCTCTGCCTGTCATGCATAGCATAGAGGTGCGTGGGTGCTTAGGGAAAAGCGTGTCATGGCAACATGATGCCAAGTGCCGGGCTCCGCCCTCTCTGCATGTTATACTCGGCAAAGGGGAGCACGGTGGCTGATGGGAATATGTATCCCAGCAACCTCACGCTGGGTGCACGGCTGTTCCGCCCACTGCAAATAGGAAATGTATGGCATAGCAACTCACGCTGTGAGCTTGGGCCTGCTATTGAGCATAGGCGCCTATGGATGGGGTGGGTGGAGCCCTGAGAGACGGATCAGCGCACGGACACCGGCTGCTGTAACGGCCAGGAGTGTAGTTTACTTTTTGAGTTGCCACATCAATTAACCTTAAGTTTTATGCCAGAGTGTGGCTGGAAAACGCCGGAACAGGTGGAAAATGTGAACCAAAGCAGGAATGCAGATTACACAAAAGATTACAATTAAGAAGCGATATCACAGGGACAGGTGTGCGCCGATTGAAACACTCCTGTCGTGAGAAGAATCTAGATGCTGCCATTGCAGACTTGAATATTGTTGCTTTAGGAATATGTCTGCATTCAGGCTGTGCAGCGGTGTGACATAATCAGCACTTAGTGATGTCAATTCCTTTGTTGACTACTGAATGTTACTTATATCTGTGAGCTGTAGAGATGATCCATGACATGCTCATTATCCTGGTCTGTTTACAAATTGCATGTAAATTGTACGCAGACAGGGACTGAACCAATCAAATTTAACAGGAAGTGCATTTGATTGGCTGGAAGCTGCATACCGTTTACATGAACTTACATAGCAACAACTCCTTTCAGAAACGTGCATGCAGTCTGGGATTTTGAGCTCTTTTCTACTAGTGAGCAGTCTGTGTTTTAAATCTTATGTCCTTTTTAAATGCTAATGCATGGTGTCCTATGAGAACGTCAACTTTATTTGCTATGATCGTGTTCTGTATTTCCTGGGAGTAATCAGTAATGAGAGGTAATTTATTATAAGATGCAAAATAATTCCCTTTGTTAATATTTGCACTGCTCCTCCGCCTGGAGCTCCCACTGCTGTGATGTTACATTTCTCTCTCTTTTTTTTTTTTTTTTAACTAGTCATTGTAATTAAATGTACAATTTGGTACTAAAATTGTGTCCTGTGTCTGATTATTTTTTTTAGAATTTAGTTATTGCTGAAAGAGGCTGTATCATTAAAGTGTGTACCTGAGATGGGATTAAAGGACATATTTTTACTGAGGCTTCCTCCAACCCCATGATGTGTGTGGACTTTCTCACTGTCTTCTCCGACCGCGCAGAAGCTTGACGATGGGGGGCGCGCATGCGCAGAAGAGTGCGGCTGGCTGGATTACGGAGTGGGGGATTAGAAGATAACAGAGAGGACTGTGAGGAAGCCCACGCACCTCATCGTATAGAAGCTGCCATGATTCCCCTTCTCACAGTCCTTATTTAGGGCCCGTTTCCACTATCGCGAATCTGCATGCATTTTCTGCATGCAGATTCACATGATATATACAAGTCAATGGGCTTGTTTCCATTATAGGCGAAATTCGCTTAACCCCGCAGGCGACAAAAAATACATGCGCCGCCTCTGTCATAATTTGGCATCTGTAGTTGCCAATTTGTAGTTTTGTCGCAGCTGGAGTGCCAAGGTTAGCCATCACTGCTGTAGATAATCTCTTTGAAGAAACTGTCTTATTACCCACCCCCCTCTATTGATGAAAAGGTTTTGTTTACTTCTTGGTAATGAGTGCGATAAAACAATGAAATCTCTGCGGCCAGGGACGGACTGGCAGGCTTGCTGAAGTACTGGGCTTGCCAGAGAACTGGGCTTCCTAGATCAAAGTATTTTATGGCTGCAATTCCTTATAAGTAGTCAGACTGAATCCCCAATGGAGAAAAACTGTCAGTTGCATAGTAGAAGATTAACTCTTTCAGGCAGAGAAAGAGATTCATCACAGCATAGTTATTTGTGTGCTTTGCACTGTACATACACGTCTATCTCATCATTAACCTGTTAACAACCCTGTACGCATTATCTCGAGTTCAGGGGTGTGGCAATTGGTGGTTGCAGAGGTTGCAACCATATCAGGGCCCTCCCTCAACTACAGTATTAGCTCTCTATTGGTTCTGGGCTCATAATGATCACTTCTATAGATGCTTTGAATAGTGGTAATCAGTAACAAGCTGTTCCCCATCCCCTTCTTGCACCTCTGACACTAGTTGCCATTGGCAGGTTTTGGTGCGCCGTATCAATTGTTATGTATAGAGTGATCAGGGGGCCCCAATGTAAAACTTGCATCAGGGCACACAGCTCATTAGCTATGCCTCTGCTTGAGTTAGATAATGTGTGTCAGGGCATCTTCTAATGGCACAAGCTGTTTTCCTGCCTCATGCAGCTGTGCAGAGCGACGCAGGGAGCTTGTTTATATATTTGTTTTATATTTATCTTTTCCGGCGGCGCTGCACTCCCGGCATCCTCTTCTGAGTTCCAATCACATGATATGATGTGATCCTAACCCAGAGAATAGTGGGATTAGCAGTGCTGCCTGGTGGTGGAAGAGTCTTTCATCACCCCTCTTCCCCAATCGGCAGCAGTGCAGTGCTGACACCAACCCCTGGGTTAGGATCACATGTTGTATCATGTGAATGGAACTCAGAAGAGGATGTTGGCATTGCAGCGCTGCGGGTGGAGGAAAGGAGAAGGCCGATCCAGCGCCCTGAACAGATTAATATGACCGCTCCCTGTGCCGCTCTTCCCCAGTGGCAAAAAAACAAACCTGCCCCTTTCCCAAGATACGTTATTTACAGGCATCTGCCGAGTGTATGACTTGCTGTGCTTGATTACTGGAATTAGATAAAAAATTAATGAAGCTACAGTGCATCTGGAAAGTGTTCACAGTGCATCACTTTTTTCACATTTTGTTGTGCTACATCCTTATTCCAAAATGGATTACATTCATTTTTTCCCTCAGAATTCTACACACAATACACCCCTTAATGACAACGTGAAAAAAGTTTGAGGTTTTGGCAAATTTAATAAAAATACAGAGTATATTGTCACTAAACCATACCTCAGAGGGGTTCACAATCTATCCCCTACCATAGTCATGTCTATGGGCGTAGCAATCACCCCTGCCATCACAGGGGTGCCCAGAGGCTTTGGGGGCCCCCCCAAGCACTTTATAATAATTGATACGGAGCACCAAAACCTGCCAATGGCTGCTACAGTGTCAGAGGTGCAAGAAGGGGATGGAAAACACTTTGTTAATGATTACCACTATTCAAAGTATCTATAGAAGTGATTATTATGAGCACAGGACCAATAGAGAGCTAATACTGTAGTTGAGGGAGGGCCCTGATGCGGTCGCAACCTCTGCAACCCCTATTGCTACGCCCCTGGAGAAAACCCATACAGACACGGAGAAAATACAAACTATTCACAGCCTTTTCTCAATACTTTCTCGATGCACATTTGGCAGTTATTATAGCCTCAAGTATTTTTTTAATATGATGCCACAAGCTTGGTACATCTATCCTTGGCCAGTTTTACCCATTCCTATTTGTAGCAACTCTCAAGCTTCATCAGGTTGGATGGGAAGCGTCAGTGCACAGCCATTTTAAGATCTCTCCAGAAATGTTCAATCGGATTCAAGTCTGAGCTCTGACTGGGCCATTCAAGGACATTCGCAGAGTTGTTTTGACGCCACTCCTTTGATATCTTGGCTGTGTGCTTTGGGTTGTTGTCCTGCTGAAAGATGAGCTATCGCCCCAGTCTGAGTTCAACAGCGCTGTAGATCAGGTTTTTAGCCAGGATGTCTCTGTACATTGCTGCAGTCATCTTTCCTTTTATCTTGACTAGTCTCCTAATTCTGGCTGCTAAAAACATCCCCACAGCATGATGCTGCCGCCACCATGCTCCACTCTAGGGATTTTATTGGCCTGGTGATGAATGATGCCTGGTTTCCTCCAAATGTGATGCCTTGCATTCCCGCCAAAGAGTTCAATATTTGTCTCATCAAACCAGAGAATTTTGTTTCTCATGGTCTGAGTCCTCCAGGTGCCTTTTGGAAAACTCCAGGCAGTCTGCCGAATACCTTTTAGAGTGGCTTCTACCATCAGGGATGCTCTCAAATTCGAATTCGGATGAAATTCGAATAGGGTTATTCAAATTTCATCCTGCTAATTACTGCAGCTGTGCAGGTGGCCGAGGGGTAGGGGGGTTGATCTTACCCATCAGGCATCTTCTTGTTCCGTCCCTCGGCGCCTCCCACGCTGCGTTCCAATCCGGCAGTCACGTGATTACATACACTTCCTCCTTCCGGGTTGAAGGAGGAAGTGTATCGTCACGTGACGCCGGAATGGAACACATCGTGGGAGACGCTGAGGGACGGAGCAAGAAGACAGCTGATGGGTAAGATTAAGACAGCTGATGAGTAAGATTGAGTGACCATCAGGTTCTTGGTCACCTCCCTTACTAAGGCCCTTCTCCCCTGATTGCTCAGCTTAGATAGCAAGCTCTAGGAAGAGTCCTGGTGGTTTTGATGGAGATCATCATCTGTAACTTTCCTCATTATGGGGTAGTGTAGAATTCGGAGGAAAAAAAATTAATTTAATCTATTTTGGAATAAGGTTGTAACATAAAAAGTGATGCGCTGAGAATGCTTTCCGGGCCCTGAGATGAAGAGTCTCATTCTCTAAGCCATATATGATATAGGATGCCTCTGTGTGTGTGTGTGTTTACTGAGCTTTTTCTGCCCATATTTATACCCTGACTTTCTACACGTCACCTTTGACAGTTTTAAGTACACAAGCTATATGATTTATTATCCAGACTTTCTTGACCTCTCGTTTACTTCTTTTGTATAAACATTTGGTATGTGAGCTTTGAGAAAATAAGTATATTTCTGATTCTTCTATGAATGCAAATAGTTACATGTGTTATATACCACGCAACTACTCTAGAAATCATGTAAGAATGCCAACTGTTATATGAATTATAAGCCACATTAAAGGTTTCCTAATTATATTTCTGACATGATCACTGAGATTGGCTCATAGTGATCACGGGGTCAGAAGCCAATAAAATTGGTTCCTGACTGTGATACAGTGCTCTGCATGAGCTGGCGATCACTGGTGATTGGCAAACTGAGCACAATCGCTCATAGTGTGAACCAACCCTTTCTGGCAGTGTAAAATACAGTATCCGATCTACTTTTTTACGAAAACACCTGCGTTTTTGCAGCTCCATAGGAAAGCATTGTTTGTGAATCAGGGCCAGATTTACCATTAGGTTCTGTAGGCATGTGCCTATAGGCGGACCTTTGGCCACCGCAAAGTTTCCTCTCTACTCCCCTTCCCCCCATCTGCAGAGTGCCAGCAGAGCGGTAATAAGAAGAGTGACTCACTGGCTCCCAACGTTCCAGGAATTACGCCTATTCAGCAGTAGCAGTGCGTCCTGCGCCATCTCCATAGCTACAGCGGGTCGCTGTGCATGTGACCTGGCAGCTTGTAACAGTGTGTTACATGACTCATTAGGTGACACGCTGTTATAAGTCGCCAGGTCACACACACTGAGACCCGCTGCTGCTTCTGAATGGACATCATCACTGGAACGTTGGGAACTGGTGAGTCACTCTCTTCTTCTTCGTGCTCTGCAGAGGGAGGGAAGGGGAGCAGAGGGGGCACCTAAAGCTGGCTAACCTATATTGTGGATACCTATGTCTGGCTAACCTATACTGGGGGAAACTATAGCTGGCTACCTATACTGGGGAGGGACACTTATACAGTGGGATGCGAAAGTTTGGGCAACCTTGTTAATTTTCATGATTTTCCTGTATAAATCAGTGGTTGTTAAAATAAAAAATGTCAGTTAAATAAATCATATAGGACACACACAGTGATATTTAAGAAGTGAAATTAAGTTTATTGGATTTACAGAAAGTGCGCAATAATTGTTTTAATAAAATTAGGCAGGTGCATAAATTTGGGCACCACAAAAATAAATTAAATTAATTTTTAATAGATCCTCCTTTTGCAGAAATTACAGCCTCCAAACACTTCCTGTAGGTTTTAGTGACAGTCTGGATTCTGTTTGAAGGTATTTTGGACCATTCCTCTTTACAAAACATCTCTAGTTCATTCAGGTTTAATGGCTTCCGAGCAAGGTCAGCTCTCTTTAACTCACACCACAGATTTTCAATTATATTCAGGTCTGGGGACTGAGATGGTAATTCCAGAACGTTCTACTTGTTCCTCTGCATGAATTCCTTAGTGGATTTTGAGCAGTGTTTAGGGTCGTTGTCTTGTTGAAAGATCCAGCCCTGGGGCAGCTTCAGCTTTGTCATTGATTCCTGGACATTGGTCTCCAGAATCTGCTGATACTGAATCCATGCGTCTCTGAACTTTGACAAGATTCCCAGTCCCTGCACTGGCCACACAGCTCCACAGCATGTTGGAGCCACCTTCATATTTTACTGTAGGTAGCAAGTGTTTTTCTTGGAATGCTGTGTTTTTCAGTCATGCATAACGCCCCTTGTTATGCCCGAATAACTTAATATTAGTTTCATCAGCCCACAGCACCTTATTCCAAAATGAAGCTGACTTGTCCAAATGTGCTTTAGCATACCTTAAGCGGCTCTGTTTGTGCTGTGGGTGGAGAAAAGGCTTCCTCTGCATCACTCTCGCATACAGCATCTCCTTGTGTAAAGTGCGCCAAATGGTTGAACAATGCACAGTGACTCCATCTGCAGCAAGATGATGCTGTAGGTCTTGGTGCTGGTCTGTGGGTTGACTAACTGTTCTCACCATTCATTGCTTCTGGTAATCCGAGATTTTTCTTGGTCTGCCACTTCAAGCCTTAACTTGAACTGAGCCTGTGGTCTTCAATTTCCACAGTATGTTCCTAACTGTGGAAACAGACAGCTGAAATCTCTGACAGCTTTCTGTATCCTTCCCTAAACCATGATGGTGAACAATCTTTGTCTTCAGGTCATTTGAGAGTTGTTTTGAGACCCCCATGTTGCTACTCTTCTGAGAAATTTAAAAGAAGAGGGAAACTTACAATTGACCACCATAAATACTTCTCATAATTGGATTCTCCTCTGTATGTAGGTCAGGGGTCACTGAGCTTACCAAGCCAATTTGAGTTCCAATAATTAGTTCTAAAGGTTTTGGAATCAATAAAATACAATTATGCACCAGCCTAATTTTATTAAAACAATTATTGCACACTTTCTGTAAATCCAGTAAACTTCATTTCACTTCTCAAATATCACTGTGTGTGTCTCCTATATGATGTATTTAACTGACATTTTTTATCGTAACAACCAAACATTTATACAGGAAAATCATGAAAATTAACCAGGTTGTCCAAACTTTCGCAACCCACTGTAGCTGGTTAACCTATATTGGAGAACCTATAGCTGGTGAACCCACGGCTGGCTATCATACACTGGCTAGCTACCTATACTGGGGGCACCCATAGCTGGCTAACATATACTGGGTCACCTATAGCTGGCTAACCTATACTGGGGCACTTATAGCTGGCAACCTAAACTGGGGCACCTATAGCTGGCTAACTTCTAATGGTACACCTATACCAAGTTAACCTATACTGGGGAACCATTAGCTGGCTACCAATACTGGGGGCGCTTATGGCTGGCTAACCTATAATGGTACACCTATACCTGGCAAACCTATACTGGGGCACCATTAGCTGGCTACCTATACTGGGGGCACCTATGGCTGGCTAACCTATACTGGTATGCCTACACCTTGCCAACCTATACTGGGGCACCTATAGCTGGCTACCTACACTAGTGGAACCTATAGCTGGCTACCTATACTAGGGGGGACCTATAGCTGGCTAAAATATACTGGGGCACTTATAGCTGGCTACCTATACTGGGGGCACATATAGCTGGTTAACCTATACTGGAAACCTATAGCTGGCAAACCCCCGGCTGGCTAACTTATGGCTGGTACCTATACCGGGGCACCCATAGCTGGCTAACCTATACTGGGGCACCTATACCTGGCCAGCCTATACTGGGGCACCTATACCTGGCCAGCCTATACTGGGGCACCTATAGCTGGCCACCTATATTGGTACACCTATACCTAGCAAATCTATACTGGGGCACCTACAGCTGGCTAACCTATACTGGGGCACCTATACCTGGCTAGCCTATACTGGGGCACCTATACCTGGCCAGCCTATACTGGGGCACCTATAGCTGGCCACCTATATTGGTACACCTATACCTAGCAAATCTATACTGGGGCACCTACAGCTGGCTAACCTATACTGGGGCACCTATACCTGGCTAGCCTATACTGGGGAACCTATAAGTGAGAAATCTGACTGGGTGGGGGGTGAAGCACATCTGAAAGGAGGTGAAAGGTGTGGCCTGTGTTAAGGGGCGGGTTTAGGGCGCTGGAGCTTATGTGCCTGTAGGCTCCTCAGCTGTAAATACGGCCCTAATGTGAATCGTATTTGATTTGCAAACCTTATGCAGAAATAAGCAACAATCTGTATGATTTTAAAATATGCATTGTGAATCCCAGAGAGCTGCAATTTACTATGCTGCCAATTGACTTTCATTTAGGCCTCTTTTCCACAGGCAGCTAAATTGCTTACTCAGCAAGCAGTTACCAAGCAGCAGTGTCAGTGAGCAACTGCCAGACAGCAGCAAGCAATTGTGAGAGTTTAGAGGCATTTTTTCAGCTTCCGTGAAAAAGAAGCCTTAGGCCTCTTTTCCATGAACTGTTGAGCTGTGTGCTCAGCAAGCAGTTACCAGGCAGCAGTAAGCAGTTATCATGCAGGAACAAGCAGTTACCAGGCAGCAGTGAGCAGTTGTGAGAGTTTGAGAGGCATTTCACTGCCTAACAACAGTTCATGGAAAAGAGGCCTTAATTTCCACGGACTGTTGATAGGCACCGAAATGCCTCTCAAACACTCACAACTGCTTGCTGCTGCCTGGAAACTGCTCACTGCTGCCTGGTAACTGCTTGCTGAGCACACAGCTCAACAGTCTGTGGAAAAGAGGCCTTATGCTTTCTGGGAATCTCTGGCAATTCCAAAAAACTCTATGCCAATGAAAGTGGATGGAGATGATCCCATTGCAGCGATTGCTAACTGGCCAAATTGGCATCGGTTTGCCTGCACCATTTTGCTAGTGATCATGATTCAATGCCAAGTATAGAATAGCTGCAAAATCGCTTTTCACTTGCTACACATAGAGATTTCAAATCGATTTTGCAGCTCTTGTTCTACCCAGAAACCACCAGCTTACCCAAAATCCCATGCAGAATTTGAAAACTTAAATCACTTTTTGCAATTGCTTGTACTAAAATAAAGTCGCTGCAAAAAATGCAGGGATTCACTGTTAAAATCACTTTACAAGACACTATTAACAATACGGAGCGATTGCGACTGCCATCAGCAATCTGTAATGGGTCCCAGACCTTAAAACAAGTTTGCATGCATTTCCCACTATGCGGTAAAATGCATGCGATTCAAACAAGTGTACTCCCTGCCTTATAGGATAGCAATGATAGCCGCCATGCCACAGCGGCCACACTCAGATGTGACTCAATACAGTGGTTACAAAAAGAATCTTGTGTAGGCATGCCTGTTCATGCCGTGTGGGCACTGAAGCCACAGACTGTATGTGGTAATGTCCACATACAATCCAAAGAACAAAGATTGGGCAGCACTCTGGACTCAAGGCAAATGTATTCCATAACAACCCCCAGCATATACAACTGTTTCTGGGCAATTCAATATACCCCTTCATCAAGGCAAGCATCAGGTGGGTAAGTTGCCATATACAGTGGTGTGAAAAACTATTTGCCCCCTTCCTGATTTCTTATTCTTTTGCATGTTTGTCACACTTAAATGTTTCTGCTCATCAAAAACCGTTAACTATTAGTCAAAGATAACATAATTGAACACAAAATGCAGTTTTAAATGATGGTTTTTATTATTTAGTGAGAAAAAAAACTCCAAATCTACATGGCCCTGTATGAAAAAGTGATTGCCCCCCTTGTTAAAAAATAACTTAACTGTGGTTTATCACACCTGAGTTCAATTTCTGTAGTCACCCCCAGGCCTGATTACTGCCACACCTGTTTCAATCAAGAAATCACTTAAATAGGAGCTATCTGACACAGAGAAGAAGACCAAAAGCACCTCAAAAGCTAGACATCATGCCAAGATCCAAAGAAATTCAGGAACAAATGAGAACAAAAGTACTGTAATTGAGATCTATCATTCTGGTAAAGGTTATAAAGGCATTTCTAAAGCTTTGGGACTCCAGCGAACCACAGTGAGAACCATTATCCACAAATGGCAAAAACATGGAACAGTGATGAACCTTCCCAGGAGTGGCCGGCCGACCAATATTACCCCAAGAGCGCAGAGAAAACTCATCCGAGAGGCCACAAAAGACCCCAGGACAACATCTAAAGAACTGCAGGCCTCACTTGCATCAATTAAGGTCAGAGTTTACGACTCCACCATAAGAAGATACTTGGCAAAAACGTCCTGCATGGCAGATATCCAAGGCGCAAACCACTTTTAAGCAAAAAGAACATTAAGGCTCGTCTCAATTTTGCTAAAAAACATCTCAATGATTGCCAAGACTTTGGGGAAAATACCTTATGGACCGACAAGACAAAAGTTGAACTTTTTGGAAGGTGCGTGTCCTGTTAAATCTGTTGTAGAAGTAACACAGCATTTCAGCAAAAGAACATCATACCAACAGTAAAATATGGTGGTGGTATTGTGATAGTTTGGGGTTGTTTTGCTGCTTCAGGACCTGGAAGGCTTGCTGTGATAGATTGAACCATGAAATCTACTGTCTACCAAAAAATCCTGAAGGAGAATGTCCGGCCATCTGTTCGTCAGCTCAAGCTGAAGCGATCTTGGGTGCTGCAGCAGGACAATGACCCAAAACACACCAGCAAATCCACCTCTGAATGGCTGAAGAAAAACAAAATGAAGACTTTGGAGTGGCCTAGTCAAAGTCCTGACCTGAATCCTATTGAGATGTTGTGGCATGACCTTAAAAAGGCGGTTCATGCTGGAAAACCCTCAAATAAAGCTGAATTACAACAATTCCGCAAAGATGAGTGGGCCAAAATTCCTCCAGAGCGCTGTAAAAGACTCGTTGCAAGTTATCGCAAACAGTTATTAGGTTCAGGGGGCAATTTCTTTTTCACACAGCTCCATGTAGGTTTTGAGTTTTTTTTCTCACTAAATAATAAAAACCATCATTTAAAACTGCATTTTGTGTTCAGTTATGCTATCTTTGACTAATAGTTAACGTTTTTTGATGAGCAGAAACATTTAAGTGTGACAAACATGCAAAAGAATAAGAAATCAGGAAGGGGGCAAATAGTTTTTCACACCACTGTATACATATAGTGTGCACGGGCAATGGATGGAGCCCATATGCAACATGACTCAATGTGCCGGTTGAGAATGTGTGGGGAACGCCATATAGCGGTAGTGTGGACCCTGGGGATGCTACCTCTGAATGAGGAAGTGTGGATGTGTGTATGGATGTTTAAATTGGTACCTGTATGCACCCTGAAGCCTTATACACACCTTCAATTTTGAGTGGACAATTTTACCACTTCCATTAAGTATGAGGGTCAACAGATTTTCAATACTATGAAGACATTGCGTAGGTAAACCCTTATACTACATGTAGGTAGTAAAATTGGTCAGTGATTGGCCAATCAAAGGTGTGAACCAGGCTTTAGTAGCAACGGGGAGGCGGCAAGGCCGGATTTACCATAAGGCACTGTAGGCACGTGCGTACAGGCGCCTGCTGATTAACCACTTCCCGACCGCCCACTACACAGGGGCGGCGGGGAAGTGGAGCCCTGCAGGACGGCCTCACCCACAGAGGCGGCGGTCCATTTAAGGGCATGGGCGGAGCGATCGCGTCATCCGTGACGCGATCCTCCGCCGGCGCCTGTCACCGCTCGCTCGCCGCAACATCCCGCCGGCTATACGGAAGCGCCGGCGGGATGTTAACCCCGCGATCGCCGCATACAAAGTGTATAATACACTTTGTAATGTTTACAAAGTGTATTATACAGGCTGCCTCCTGCCCTGGTGGTCCCAGTGTCCGAGGGACCACCAGGGCAGGCTGCAGCCACCCTAGTCTGCACCCAAGCACACTGATTTCTCCCCCCCCTGCCCCAGATCGCCCACAGCACCCATCAGACCCCCCCCCCTGCCCACCCCCCAGACCCCTGTTTGCACCCAATCACCCCCCTAATCACCCATCAATCACTCCCTGTCACTATCTGTCAACGCTATTTTTTTTTTTATCCCCCCCCCTGCTCCCTGCCCCCTCCTGATCACCCCCCACCCCTCAGATTCTCCCCAGACCCCCCCCCCCAGACCACCCCCCCCCTGTTTACTGTATGCATCTATCCCCCTGATCACCTGTCAATCACCTGTCAATCACCTGTCAATCACCCGTCAATCACCCATCAATCACCCGTCAATCACCCCCTGTCACTGCCACCCATCAATCAGCCCCTAACCTGCCCCTTGCGGGCAATCTGATCACCCCTCCACACCAATAGATCGCCTACAGATCCGACATCAGATCACCTCCCAAATCCATTGTTTACATCTATTCTCTCCTCTAAACACCCACTAATTACCCATCAATCACCCCCTATCACCACTTGTCACTTTTACCTATCAGATCAGACCCTAATCTGCCCCTTGCGGGCACCCAATCACCCGCCCACACGCTCAGATTGCCCTCTGACCCCCCCTTATCAATTCACCAGTGCATTAATTACATCTGTTCTTCCCTGTAATAACCCACTGATCACCTGTCAATCACCTGCCAATCACCTATCACCCATCAATCACCCCCTGTCACTGCCACCCATCAATCAGCCCCTAACCTGCCCCTTGCGGGCAATCTGATCACCCACCCACACCATTAGATCGCCCGCAAACCCGCCGTCAGATTACCTCCCAAATGTATCGTTTACATCTGTTATCTTCTCTAAACACCCACTAATTACCCATCAATCACCCCCTATCACCACCTGTCACTGTTACCTATCAGATCAGACCCTAATCTGCCCCTTGCGGGCACCCAATCACCCGCCCACACGCTCAGATTGCCCTCTGACCCCCCTTATCAATTCACCAGTGCATTAATTACATCTGTTCTTCCCTGTAATAACCCACTGATCACCTGTCAATCACCTGCCAATCACCTATCACCCATCAATCACCCCCTGTCACCCCCTGTCACTGCCACCCATCAATCAGCCCCTAACCTGCCCCTTGCGGGCAATCTGATCACCCACCCACACCATTAGATCGCCCGCAAACCCGCCGTCAGATTACCTCCCAAATGTATCGTTTACATCTGTTATCTTCTCTAAACACCCACTAATTACCCATCAATCACCCCCTATCACCACCTGTCACTGTTACCTATCAGATCAGACCCTAATCTGCCCCTTGCGGGCACCCAATCACCCGCCCACACGCTCAGATTGCCCTCAGACCCCCCCCCCCCCCCTTATCAATTCGCCAGTGCATTAATTACATCTGTCCTTCCCTGTAATAACCCACTGATCACCTGTCAATCACCTGCCAATCACCTATCACCCATCAATCACCCCCTGTCACTGCCACCCAACAATCAGCCCCTAACCTGCCCCTTGCGGGCAATCTGATCACCCACCCACACCAATAGATCGCCCGCAGATCCGACATCAGATCACCACCCAAGCGCAGTGTTTCCATCTATTCTCTCCTCTAAACACCCACTAATTACCCATCAATCACCCATCAATCACTCCCTATCACCACCTGTCACTGTTACCTATCAGATCAGACCCTAATCTGCCCCTTGCGGGCACCCAATCGACCGCCTACACGCTCAGATTGCCCTCAGACCCCCCCTTATCAATTCGCCAGTGCAATATTTACATCTGTTCTCCCCTGTAATAACCCACTGATTACCTGTCAATCACCTATCAATCACCCATCAATCACCCCCTGTCACTGCCACCCATCAATCACCCCCTGTCACTGCCACCCATCAATCACCCGCTGTCACTGCCACCCATCAATCAGCCCCTAACCTGCCCCTTGCGGGCAAACTGATCACCCACCCACACCAATAGATCGCCCGCAGATCCGACATCAGATCACCACCCAAGCGCAGTGTTTCCATCTATTCTCTACCCTAAACACCCACTAATTACCCATCAATCACCCCCTGTCACTGCTACCTATCAGATTAGACCCCTATCTGCCCCTAGGGCACTCAATCACCCGCCCACACCCTCAGAATGCCCTCAGACCCCAGCCCTGATCACCTCGCCAGTGCATTGCTTGCATCCATTCCCCCCTCTAATCACACCTTGAGACACCCATCAATCACCTCCTGTCACCCCCTAGCACACCTACCCATCAGATCAGGCCCCAATTTGCCCCGTGTGGGCTCCTGATCACTCGGCCAAACCCTCAGACCCCCTTCCGATCACCTCCCCAGTGCATGGATTGCATCTATTTTCCCTCTAACCACCCCCTGAGACACCCATCAATCACCTCCTGTCACCCCCCTAGCACTCCTATCCATCAGATCAGGCCCAATACAACCTGTCATCTAAAAGGCCACCCTGCTTATGACCGGTTCCACAAAATTCGCCCCCTCATAGACCACCTGTCATCAAAATTTGCAGATGCTTATACCCCTGAATAGTCATTTTGAGACATTTGGTTTCCAGACTACTCACGGTTTTGGGCCTGTAAAATGCCAGGGCGGTATAGGAACCCCACAAGTGACCCCATTTTAGAAAAAAAAGACACCCCAAGGTATTATGTTAGGTGTATGACGAGTTCATAGAAGATTTAATTTTTTGTCAAAAGTTAGCGGAAATTAATTTTTATTGGTTTTTTTTCACAAAGTGTCATTTTTCACTAACTTGTGACAAAAAATAAAATCTTCTATGAACTCGCCATACACCTAACGGAATACCTTGGGGTGTCTTCTTTCTAAAATGGGGTCACTTGTGGGGTTCCTATACTGCCCTGGCATTTTAGGGGCCCTAAACCGCGAGGAGTAGTCTAGAAAACAAATGCTTCAAAATGACCTGTGAATAGGACGTTGGGCCCCTTAGCGCACCTAGGCTGCAAAAAAGTGTCACACATGTGGTACCGCCGTACTCAGGAAAAGTAGTATAATGTGTTTTGGGGTGTATTTTTACACATACCCATGCTGGGTGGGAGAAATTTCTATGTAAATGGACAATTGTGTGTAAAAAAATCAAACAATTGTCATTTACAGAGATATTTCTCCCACTTAGCATGGGTATGTGTAAAAATACACCCCAAAACGCATTATACTACTTCTCCTGAGTACAGCGGTACCACATGTGTGGCACTTTTTTACACCCTAAGTACGCTAAGGGGCCCAAAGTCCAATGAGTACCTTTAGGATTTCACAGGTCATTTTGCGACATTTGGTTTCAAGACTACTCCTCACGGTTTAGGGCCCCTAAAATGCCAGGGCAGTATAGGAACCCCACAAATGACCCCATTCTAGAAAGAAGACACCCAAAGGTATTCCGTACCGAGTATGGTGAGTTCATAGAAGATTTTATTTTTTGTCACAAGTTAGCGGAAAATGACACTTTGTGAAAAAAAACTATTAAAATCAATTTCCGCTAACTTGTGACAAAAAAATAAAAACTTCTATGAACTCACCATACTCCTAACGGAATACCTTGGGGTGTCTTCTTTCTAAAATGGGGTCATTAGTGGGGTTCCTATACTGCCCTGGCATTTTAGGGGCCCTAAACCGTGAGGAGTAGTCTTGAAACAAAAATGACCTGTGAAATCCTAAAGGTACTCATTGGACTTTGGGCCCCTTAGTGCAGTTAGGGTGCAAAAAAGTGCCACACATGTGGTATCGCCGTACTCGGGAGAAGTAGTACAATGTGTTTTGGGGTGTATTTTTACACATACCCATGCTGGGTGGGAGAAATACCTCTGTAAATGACAATCTTTTGATTTTTTTACACACAATTGTCCATTTACAGAGGTATTTCTCCCACCCAGCATGGGTATGTGTAAAAATACACCCCAAAACACATTGTACTACTTCTCCCGAGTATGGCGATACCACATGTGTGGCACTTTTTTGCACCCTAACTGCGCTAAAGGGCCCAAAGTCCAATGAGAACCTTTAGGATTTCACAGGTCATTTTGAGAAATTTCGTTTCAAGACTACTCCTCACGGTTTAGGGCCCCTAAAATGCCAGGGCAGTATAGGAACCCCACAAATGACCCCATTTTAGAAAGAAGACACCCCAAGGTATTCCGTTAGGAGTATGGTGAGTTCATAGAAGATTTTATTTTTTGTCAAAAGTTAGCGGAAATTGATTTTAATTGTGTTTTTTCACAAAGTGTCATTTTCCGCTAACTTGTGACAAAAAATAAAATCTTCTATGAACTCGCCATACTACTAACGGAATACCTTGGGGTGTCTTCTTTCTAAAATGGGGTCATTTGTGGGGTTCCTATACTGCCCTGGCATTTTAGGGGCCCTAAACCGTGAGGAGTAGTCTTGAAACGAAATTTCTCAAAATGACCTGTGAAATCCTAAAGGTTCTCATTGGACTTTGGGCCCTTTAGCGCAGTTAGGGTGCAAAAAAGTGCCACACATGTGGTATCGCCGTACTCAGGAGAAGTAGTATAATGTGTTTTGTGGTGTATTTTTACACATACCCATGCTGAGTGGGAGAAATATCTCTGTAAATGGACAATTGTGTGTAAAAAAAATTAACAAATTGTCATTTACAGAGATATTTCTCCCACCCAGCATGGGTATGTGTAAAAATACACCCCAAAACACATTATACTACTTCTCCTGAGTACGGCAATACCACATGTGTGGCACTTTTTTGCAGCCTAACTGCGCTAAGGGGTCCAAAGTCCAATGAGCACCTTTAGGCTTTACAGGGGTGCTTACAATTTAGCACCCCCCAAAATGTCAGGACAGTAAACACACCCCACAAATGATCCCATTTTGGAAAGTAGACCCTTCAAGGTATTCAGAGAGGGGCATGGTGAGTCCGTGGCAGATTTCATTTTTTTTTGTCGCAAGTTAGAATAAATGGAAACTTTTTTTTTTTTTTTTTTCCTCACAAAGTGTCATTTTCCGCTTACTTGTGACAAAAAATAATATCTTCTATGAACTCACTATGCCTCTCAGTGAATACTTTGGGATGTCTTCTTTCCAAAATGGGGTCATTTGGGGGGTATTTATACTATCCTGGAATTCTAGCCCCTCATGAAACATGACAGGGGGTCAGAAAAGTCAGAGATGCTTGAAAATGGGAAAATTCACTTTTGGCACCATAGTTTGTAAACGCTATAACTTTTACCCAAACCAATAAATATACACTGAATGGGTTTTTTTTTATCAAAAACATGTTTGTCCACATTTTTCGCGCTGCATGTATACAGAAATTTTACTTTATTTGAAAAATGTCAGCACAGAAAGTTAAAAAAATCATTTTTTTGCCAAAATTCATGTCTTTTTTGATGAATATAATAAAAAGTAAAAATCGCAGGAGCAATCAAATAGCATCAAAAGAAAGCTTTATTAGTGACAAGAAAAGGAGCCAAAATTCATTTAGGTGGTAGGTTGTATGAGCGAGCAATAAACCGTGAAAGCTGCAGTGGTCTGAATGGAAAAAAAGTGGCCGGTCCTTAAGGGGTAGAAAGCCCTAGGTCCTCAAGTGGTTAACCACTTCCCGACCACCTAACGCACAGGGGCGGCCGGGAAGTGGAGCCCGCAAGGACCAGCTCATGCCCAAAGGCGGCGGTCCTTGTAAGGGCATGGGCAGAGCGATCGCGTCATCCGTGACGCGATCCTCCGCCGCCGCCTCGCTCCGCTCACCCGCCGCAACATCCCGCCGGCCATACGGAAGCGCCGGCGGGATGTTAACCCGACGATTGCCGCATACAAAGTGTATAATACACTTTGTAATGTTTACAAAGTGTATTATACAGGCTGCCTCCTGCCCTGGTGGTCCCAGTGTCCGAGGGACCACCAGGGCAGACTGCAGCCACCCTAGTCTGCACCAAGCACACTGATTTCCCCCTGCCCCCTGATCGCCCACAGCACCCCTCAGACCCCCCCCGCCGCCCACCCCCCAGACCCATGTTTACACCCAATCACCCCCCTAATCACCCATCAATCACTCCCTGTCACTATCTGTCAACGCAATTTTTTTTTATTCCCCCCCCCCTGCCCCCTGCTCCCTCCTGATCACCCTCCCACCCCTCAGATTCTCCCCAGACCCCCCCCCCCATGTACTGTATGCATCTATCCCCCCTGATCACCTGTCAATCACCCATCAATCACCACCTGTCACTGCCACCCATCAATCACCCCCCGTCACTGCCACCCATCAATCAGCCCCTAACCTACCCCTTGCGGGCAATCTGATCACCCACCCACACCAATAGATCGCCTGCAGATCCGACATCAGAGCACCTCCCAAGTGCAGTGTTTACATCTGTTCTCTCCTCCAAACACCCACTAATTACCCATCAATTACCCCCTGTCACTGCTACCCATCAGATTAGACCCCTATCTGCCCCTAGGGCACTCAATCACCCGCCCATACCCTCAGAACGCCCTTAGACCCCAGCCCTGATCACCTCGCCAGTGCATTGCTTGCATCCATTCCCCCCTCTAATCACACCTTGAGACACCCATCAATCACCTCCTGTCACCCCCTAGCACACCTACCCATCAGATCAGGCCCTAATTTGCCCCGTGTGGGCCCCTGATCACTCGGCCAAACCCTCAGATCTCCCTCAGACCCCCTTCCGATCACCTCCCCAGTGCATTGATTGCATCTATTTTTCCCTCTAACCACCCCCTGAGACACCCATCAATCACCTCCTGTCACCCCCTAGCACTCCTATCCATCAAATCAGGCCCAATACAACCTGTCATCTAAAAGGCCACCCTGCTTATGACCGGTTCCACAAAATTCACCCCCTCATAGACCACCTGTCATCAAAATGTTCAGATGCTTATACCCCTGAACAGTCATTTTGAGACATTTGGTTTCCAGACTACTCACGGTTTTGGGCCCGTAAATTGCCAGGGCGGTATAGGAACCCCACAAGTTACCCCATTTTAGAAAAAAAGACACCCCAAGGTATTCTGTTAGGTGTATGACGAGTTCATAGAAGATTTTATTTTTTGTCAAAAGTTAGCGGAAATTGATTTTTATTGTTTTTTTTCACAAAGTGTCATTTTTCACTAACTTGTGACAAAAATAAAATCTTCTATGAACTCACCATACTCCTAACGGAATACCTTGGGGTGTCTTCTTTCTAAAATGGGGTCACTTGTGGGGTTCCTATACTGCCCTTGCATTTTAGGGGCCTTAAACCGTGAGGAGTAGTCTAGAAAACAAATGCCTCAAAATGACCTGTGAATAGGACGTTGGGCCCCTTAGCGCACCTAGGCTGCAAAAAAGTGTCACACATGTGGTATCGCCGTACTCGGGAGAAGTAGTATAATGTGTTTTGGGGTGTATTTTTACACATACCCATGCTGGGTGGGAGAAAGATTTTATTTTTTGTCAAAAGTTAGCGGAAATTGATTTTTATTGTTTTTTTTCACAAAGTGTCATTTTTCACTAACTTTTGACAAAAAATAAAATATTCTATGAACTCACCATACTCCTAACGGAATACCTTGGGGTGTCTTCTTTCTAAAATGGGGTCATTTGCAGGGTTCCTATACTGCCCTGGCATTTTAGGGGCCCTAAACCGTGAGGAGTAGTCTGGAAATCAAATTCCGCAAAATGACCTGTGAAATCCTAAAAGTACTCATTGGACTTTGGGCCCCTTAGCACAGTTAGGGTGCAAAAAAGTGCCACACATGTGGTATCGCCGTTCTCGGGAGAAGTAGTACAATGTGTTTTGGGGTGTCTTTTTACACATACCCATGCTGGGTGGGAGAAATCTCTCTGTAAATGGACAATTGTGTGTAAAAAAAATCAAAAGATTGTCATTTACAGAGATATTTCTCCCACCCAGCATGGGTATGTGTAAAAATACACCTCAAAACACATTGTACTACTTCTCCTGAGTACGGCAATACCACGTGTGGCACTTTTTTGCAGCCTAACTGCGCTAAGGGGTCCAAAGTCCAATGAGCACCTTTAGGCTTTACAGGGGTGCTTACAATTAGGCACACCCCAAAATGCCAGGACAGTAAACACACCCCACAAATGACCCCATTTTGGAAAGTAGACACTTCAAGGTATTCAGAGAGGGGCATGGTGAGTCCGTGGCAGATTTCATTTTTTTTTTTGTCGCAAGTTAGAAGAAATGGAAACTTTTTTTTTTTTTGTCACAAAGTGTCATTTTCAGCTTACTTGTGACAAAAAATATCTTCTATGAACTCACTATGCCTCTCAGTGAATACTTTGGGATGTCTTCTTTCCAAAATGGGGTCATTTGGGGGGTATTTATACTATCCTGGAATTCTAGCCCCTCATGAAACATGACAGGGGGTCAGAAAAGTCATAGATGCTTGAAAATGGGAAAATTCACTTTTTGCACCATAGTTTGTAAATGCTATAACTTTTACCCAAACCAATAAATATAGGCTGAATGGGTTTTTTTTCATCAAAAACATGTTTGTCCACATTTTTCGCGCTGCATGTAAACAGAAATTTTACTTTATTTGAAAAATGTCAGAGCAGAAAGTTAAAAAAATCATTTTTTTGCCAAAATTCATGTCTTTTTTGATGAATATAATAAAAAGTAAAAATCGCAGCAGCAATCAAATAGCACCAAAAGAAAGCTTTATTAGTGACAAGAAAAGGAGCCAAAATCCAGAAATGGCCCTGCAGTTTTGGACTGGACCAATCCAAATGGGCAGGAGGACATTTTGGTGCAGTTCCGAGCTGCATACAGTTTGCAAGAAATTTGTATGCAAACTGGAATTATACGCATCTCACTGACCATCTCTTTAGGTAAGGTACCAGAAAAGTCCACTTATCATGTTACAAAGCCGTGTGTGGGGAGAGCGCGGGTGAATTTCCGTCACGCTGGCTGAGCTGCCAGTAGATATTTTTGTGTTATTGCTTTAACACTGTTTAGAACTTACCCGATATCTGACATAAATATTCCCTTCTACTTGCTGATTTAACTCAAATTGTGCAATTTGTCTGAGAAATAATTTACATTAATTACGAAGCAAAATTTGCTTAAAAGCAAACAAAAATAAAACAGGAGAAATTGCTTTTGGGTTTCACAGAAACAACAATTTTCTATAACGCTTAAGTACAATATGTGACAGATAGTTCGGCTTCCAAGAAGATTGCAATTACTGTGTTCTCTGCTTATTCAAATAGGCTGCCTTCTATTTCTCATTTCTAATAAAAACACTGTAATGTGCATTTAGGTCATATACAAGTTCTTTTAAGGGCCCTGTCAGTCACTATGCAAGTTGTGATGAGATCGCAATGCAACTAAGCCAAAAAGTTGGAACACGCTTTACAGTTACGGTGCGACTACCGGTACCTAGTGAGGCACACAGAAAGTATGCCTCTCTGCCACTGTAAACACACCCATTACCTGGTTAGTGCACAGCATGTAGTGCATTTCTGCGTCAGAATCTGCCGCACCACGCCATAACGCAATTAAAGTGAACATGAGATGGTGCCAAAGGGAAAATGTATACATACCTGGGGCTTCCTCCATCCTCCTTCGGCCTGATTGGTCCCTTGCCATCCTCATCCGCCTCCTGAATCCTCCACTATGGCTCCCGGTAATCAGGCCAGTCAAAGTGTAGTGCGCATGGGCAGCCTGGCCTCTTGCTGGGGAGCATTCTGTGCCTAGTAGTACTGTGCAGGCACCAACTGGCCAATTTACCCAAGCCGAAGTGGTGGTTCCAGGAGGCGGAGGAGGACAGCGGAGGATTGATCAGGCCAAAGGAGGCTGGAGGAAGCCCCAGATATGTATACATTTTTTCCTTTGGCACCATCTCAGGTGCAAGTTTAATATGAAAGAGTTGCGATACGATGATATGTGTGAGAGGGTCCTATGAAGGCACCGCAAACAGTAGAATTAATATGCAGAGTGTGATGACCAACATCTAATTTCAGAACTCTGAACAACTATCTAAATAGGCCTCTTTTCCACAGAGAGTGAGGCCTCCTTTCCACGAACTGTTGAGCTGTGTGCTCAGCAAGCAGTTACCAGGCAGAAGTAAGCGGTTATCATGCAGCCACAAGCAGTTACTAGGCAGCAGTGAGCAGTTGAGAGAGTTTGAGAGGCATTTCACTGCCTATCAGCGGTCCGTGGAAAGGAGGCCTTAAACTGTGTGCCCAGCAAGCAGTTACGAGGCAACAGTGGGCAGTTACCAGGCAGCAGAGGCCTCAGGCCTCTTTTCCATGGGCAGTTGATAGGCAGTGAAAAGCCTCTCAAACTCTCACAACTGCTTGTTGCTGCCTGGTAACTGCTCACTGCTGCCTCTCAGCTGCTTGCTGAGCATACAGTTCAACTGCCTGTGGAAAAGGGGCCTAAGGCCTCTTTTCCACAGACTGTTGAGCTGTGTGCTTAGCAAGCAGTTACCAGGCAGCAGTGAGGACGGAGTACATTTGAAATTGGCGCCGGTAGACTTGGGCGCAGGATACAGCCGGTATATAGCTGATCCTGCTTCTGCACAAGTCCGGGCCGATTTAATTACTATTCCCCCTCCAGGCCGCCATGGATAGTGGGGGAATGAAATAATTTGGCTTCCAGCGATTGCTGGAGGCCGAATTATTATGTTTTTAAGCAACCTCGGCTCCGTTTTTTGACGGAGCTGACGTTACTCACTGAGCGCTTCAATAGGAGTGATTCTTATTGAAGTCTATGGAGGCGCCGGCTGCGCCCAAATCTAGCAGCGCTGAAAAGCACTGCTCCGGCAGTGAGTAGTTACCAGGCAACAACAAGCAGTTACCAGGCAGCAGTGAGCAGTTGTGAAAGTTTGGGAGGCATTTCACTGCCTATCAACAGTCTTAGGCCTCCTTTCCACGGACTGCTGATAGGCAGTGAAATGCCTCTCAAACTCTCTCAACTGCTTGCTGCTGCCTGGTAACTGCTTGTTGCTGCATGATAACTGCTCACTGCTGCCTGGTAACTGCTTGCTGAGCACACAGCTCAACAGTCCGTGGAAAAGAGGCCTTAGGTCCCTTTTCCACAGGCAGTTGAACTGTGTGCTCAGCAAGCAGTTGTGAGGCAGCAGTGAGCAGTTACCAGGCAGCAACAAGCAGTTGTGAGAGTTTGAGAGGCATTTCACTGCCTATCAACTGCCCATGGAAAAGAGGCCTAAGGCTTCTTTTCCATGGACTGTTGAGGCCTAAGGCCTCTTTTCTACGGACTGTTGAGATGTGTGCTCAGCAGGCAGTTACCAGGCAGCAGTGAGCAGGTTCCAGGCAGCAGTGACCAGTTACCAGGCAGCAGTGAGCAGTTGTGAGAGTTTGAGAGGCATTTCACTGCCTATCAACAGTCCATGGAAAAGAGGCCTTGGGCCTCTTTTCCACGGACTGTTGAGCTGGGTGCTCAGCAAGCAGTTACCAGTTGTGAGAGTTTGAGAGGCATTTCACTGCCTAATAACAGTCTGTGGAAAAAAGGCCTTAACTCGGCCTGCTGATGCAGGGTCAGTTTCACAGAGCCAGCTTCCCTCACTTCTTCCTCTCCTCTCTCCCTCCCTCTCTATGCAAAGTTGCGAGCAGAGCATTAATGAGGTTACTCACCCAATCTCAGCTTCCAGTGATGATCTCCCTACAACCACGCAACCAGCGTCCCATCTCTATGACTACAACAGTGCCTCGTCATATATCTGCATAGCCATAGAGAGGACACTGGGTGCCCAGTTAAAGGTAGATTGGCGATGGAAGCTGAGTGGGTGAGTATTATGCTCTTCTTCTCTCAACTCTGTATAGAGAGAAAGGGGGAGGCACCTCTACTACTGGGAGGGGGCTGCCTAATACTGGGGGCACAGCTGGCTACCTAAACTGGGGAGGGGGACAAAGCAAAAGCAAAAAATATAAATAATAAAAATGGCTTACCTCAAATAAAGGGTAAAAGCCAATTTCAAACAAAAACTTTTATTATTCATCAGACACTATCAATGATAACGTGTTTCGCAGAACACAGTCCACTTCCTCAGATCAAATACAAAGCAGTGTCTTTATACGGTAGACAATAAGTTCGGAGCGTAATACTGTAATGTAATACTGGGGACACCCCTGGCTACCTATACTGTAGAAGGGGCTACTTAATACAGGGGGCAAACCTGGCTACCTATACTGGGGTGGAGGATCATTGGCTACCTGAACTGGAGACCCAATTAAGGACCCTGGCACATTTTGCGGGACTTTTTCATTTGTAAAAAAAAACGCTTCCATTGACATGCTTTATGATCACAATTTTTTGAAAAATGCAATCACAGCTATTTTGCCACAATTTTACTGCAATTTTAATGCAAGTCAATGGAAGTGGTTTTTTAAACGCAAACGACCTGCAAAATGCTCTCCGGTGTGCCAGGACCCTAAGACTAGAGGAGCATTTGGCTTCCAGTACGGGAGGGGGCGCACATTGGCTACCTATACTAGTCTGGCCCCTCTGTCAAATATAAGATCCCTTTGCCCACCCATGATCGAAGGTCTCTGATGGGAGGTTGAAGACAGTATATTCACAATCACCACCTCTCAGCTGCTATACACCGCCGAGTGATTGCTGGAGCTCAGCACCGCCGGTGAAGAGACGGCCTTTCCATGGAGTACCAGCTAAGTGCGACCACAGCCATACTCAGACACAACAAGTGCTGCAATTTGGCTGCATTTAAACTGCACCTGAATAGCGCTAGTGGACAGCAGCCAAGAGACCGAACTGTGCGCTTGTCAGACCATTCTACTTTAATGCTTGGTACACATATCCAATTTCAATTGGCCAGTCACTGTAGTATTAGAGCTTACCTACACAATGTGTTCATTGTATTCAATATCTGTTGATCTTCATACCACATGGAGGTGGTAAAATTGGCCAAACCACACTAAGGCCACGCTCACAGTGGCCGTTGAGCTGCATTCCCTGTGACAGCAAGAACGCAACCGATCGGGACATCGGCGTAACATATTATACTTTCGCTGCATTGGGTAGAGAGAAGCATACAGTTTGTGAAAAGTATGTTTCACTGTAACTCTTAGGCTACTTACACACCAGGACGTTGCATTTAGGGGACGTTATAGGGCACATAACGTGCCCCTAACGCAACGCCTGGTGCTCTTGGATGTGGACGTCAGAGTGAGCCGCGTTGTGCAGCTCATTCTGGCGTCCGTGATGCCATGATGCGTACTCTTGGACGCATGCTGCATCACGTGGTCCCGCCCGGCCAATCGCCGCACAGAGCGGCCGCTCCAGGAAGTAAACACTGCACGGCACATCGTGCAGTGAATATTAATTAGCCATGTGCCTGGCCGCTCTCCACTTCTCCCCAACACTACTGAGCATGTGCGCACAGTCTAACGCGGCTTAGCCGCGCATAACGCACAGCATGCAGCACTCTCAACGGATGTGCTGAGTTACAATGTAACGTAACGTGGGCACTGTGAACAGCCCATTGATTTTTCATTACTGTGCGGTGGGGCTGCGTTACAGGCGGCACTAACGTGCGCCTGTAATATCTTAATGTGAAAGCAGCCTTAATGCACACATTTAACAATAACACACTGCATTAGTTATACCAAAAAGCACCTGCTGCACTGTGAACGCCACATAGGTGGTGCGTTGCCGCGCGGTAAGCCTCGTTATAAAGTGGCCGCTACACCGCACCACTGTGAACGTGCCCAAGGCTCCTTTCACACTGCATTTTTTGCCTTCCGTAACAATTTAATCGCCACGCAATACAATTATTTCTATGGAAAGTTCACATTGGTGCATTAGCGGTACGGTAGTTTCTGTTGGAATAATGAGCAGCATACTGTGCATTTACTGGACAGCATGCACATTTACAGTTGCAGGGAATCATACTTTAACCACTTGCCGACCGCACACTCATACCGTGCTGTGGCAAAGTGGTAGCTGGAGGACCAGCGACGCAGATCTGTGTCGCAAGGTGCCTCCCTAATTAATCAGGAAAGGCCGCTCGCGCGAGCGGCAGTTTCCTGTCAGATCACTGAGCGGGTCTCCGTGAATAGCCTGCGAGCCGCTGATTGCGGCTCGCAGACTAAATGTAAATGTAGGAGACATATGTCTCCTTTGTTTACATTCTACGGCGCTGCTGCGCAGCAGCGCCGTAAGGCAGATCGGCGATCCCCGGCCAATCAGCGGCCGGGGATCGCCGCCATGTGACAGGGGACGTCCTGTCACTGGCTGCACAGGACGGATAGCGTCCTGTGCGGCCCGGATCACCGGGGATGACAGGTAGGAGAGGGAGGGGGGAATTTCGCTGCGGAGGGGGGCTTTGAGGTGCCCCCCCGCAAACCACAGGCAGGAGCGATCAGATTCCCCCCCTGCACATCATCCCCATAGGGGGGAGAAAAGGGGGGCGATCTGGTCGCTCTGCCTGCACCCTGATCTGTGCTGGGGGCTGCAGAGCCCACCCAGCACAGATCACTAAAAACAGCGCTGGTCCTTAAGGGGGGGGGGGGGGGTAAAGGGTGGGTCATCAAGTGGTTAATGTACCGTTGCTGCGTTGTACACATGTCTACATTGCATTGTGCCGCTAACACGCAATATGCATAGTTTGAAAAGAGTCAGAGGAAACGTTCACAGTCGGACATTGCGTTCTCTGTATAGCACACCTATCGCACTGTGAACGGTATACGTTGTGCATTGCCACATTACAAAGTGGCCATTATGCCGCACCTCAACGCATCACTGTGAATGAGGCCTAATGCTGGGCATACACGGCGAGGTGCGCTGTTATTAATCGAGCCGCTGATGGCTCGATTGTTAATATCCAACGTGTCCGATCACCGCAGGGATAGATTCCGCGCTCGATCCCCGCGGGCAGACAATAGCGGCGAATCGAGCGGAAGATAAGAGGCGGGGACGAGTGGGAATCGATCCGGGCGCACGCACGAACGAGCGGGGACGCGGCAGGAGTCGATCCGGCGGCTAATCGAGCCGCCGGATCGACTCATGTATGCCCAGCATAAGGGTGCATACACACATCCAATTTTCATTGGCCAATCAATGAGGGCCAGCAGATTTTGAATATTATGAACAAATTGTATAGGTAAGATCTCATATTACTTGGAAGTGGTAAAATTGGGTTATCGTTTGCCAATCAAAATTGGATGTGTGTAACAGGCTTAAAGGAAAGGTCCAGGCTAAAAAACAAAATCCACTTACCTGGGGCTTCCTCCAGCCCCTGGCAGCTGTCCTGTGCCCTCGCCACAGCTCCGGCTCCCATTGTCCTGCGCTGCAGAAGCCAATCTTACCAGGTGGGTTTCTTCTGTGCTCCACTGCGTGGGTCATGTGGTCCGGCCTACGTCATTAGCGTTGTACTGAGCAGGCACAAAACTACTGCGCCTACGCAGTACAATCCTGATGACATCGGCCGGACCACGTGATCTGTGCAATGAAACACACAAGAAGCAGACCATGAAGCCGACCTGGCGAGGAGCCACCGGAGCTGCGGCGAGGGCACAGGATGGAGTCCACAGGTAAGTGGATTTTGTTTTTTTGTTTTTTTTTTAGCCTGGATGTATCCTTTAGGCCTCCTTTCCACGAACTGTCGAGCTGTGTGCTCAGCAAGCAGTTACTAGGCAGAAGTAAGCAGTTATCATGCAGCCACAAGCAGTTACTAGGCAGCAGTGAGCAGTTGTGAGAGTTCGAGAGGCATTTCACTGCCTATCAGCGGTCCGTGGAAAGGAGGCCTTAATACTGTCAAGCATTTTTTTCAAGTTAAACTAGTTGATTCTCTAAGCTGATAGGGTATCAGGCGTTTACATCACTCACATAATATTACCCTATCAAGCATTCTTACCCCGCCCTGCACACAGGTGAATAATAAACTACATACCTGAGTATTCAGGATTAGGCGGTAACTCGGCTCTCCCCTCCCAGCATTCATTGCATCATGAGTCTCTTACTAGCAATGTGTCTACTTGGAGGTAAACATAATATTTTTAGTTAAATTTCATTTTGCAACAAGCAGGGTCATAAAATTAACAAGATAGTGACCTTTAAAACAGACATAAGTCAAGAGCTAATATGCAATTAACTTTTTTTTGTCCAATGAGTTTTTTTTTTTTTCCCCCACCTTTTCTACAAAGTAACTTTTCAGCATCTAACAACTGAAAAGTACTAAAAAGTAGGTAGAAAGTACTAACAAAATTATGAGTATTTCCTAGCTTGCTGTAGAGTTTAGGCCTAGTTCACAGTAATCAGTTGCGGTACAGACTAATTCTGCATGTTAACTCACTGCCCATACGATTCTATAGGGGCTGTACACAGTACTGCATTGTAATGGATCACGTTAAGCTGCGTACTCACCGCCCGATGGGCCCTACGATGTCCACTTGATGACAGTCATCAGTGACGCCTCTTCCTGTCGGCGGGTGTGCATGATGTCCCGCGACGAACGAGACTTCAAAAAAATTGACTGAAAAATCATGATGTGGGTACTTGGCTTTATTTTAACTCCCTGCATGCAGGCTTTGTATTAAAGTCTATGTCCAGTCTCCATTGCAGTTCACACACACTCTAATGCATGCATTATGCAACTGACCACTGTGAATCCAGACTTTTTAAAATATTTTAGTGCTAAAATGTGAAAGCATCTCGTGAGAAAACTCAGGGCAACAGGTAATAGAAAAAGGACCAAGGTGTTCTGCTGCTTGCATTTTTTTCAATTAATTTTTTACCTCACAAATGTAATAACAGATTACTTATCAATAGCTTTAAGTTAAACAGTGAGAGGCCTATTCACACCAAAAATTGCTGAAAAAAATTTGCACGAGGCAATTTTAGCAATTGTTTGGAATCCTTCCAGAAACGCAAAAAGCAATGCAATTGCTCCCAGGAATACTGCATACAACGGCTTTACAATTGCAACGCGGTTAGCAAGCGCAGCTCAATCACTGTGTGAAACAGCCCAAAGTGAAAAGGAAATATTACAATTGGTTATACCACTTATCTAAGTCAGGACTGGGAAGTGTGTGTGTGTGTGTGTGTGTGTGTGTTTTAGTTAGACTTTTTGAATGGAGTCCCATGCTGACATACTTTCCCCAGTTTGTGGAACAAAACCAGGCTCTACAGACCTCCTATGCAGGACAGTATTGTGAGAGATCTACTCAATGGGCTCTATTCACAATCGCACATGCGGTAAGAGATTTTTGGGTACTTATCCGTTAGCCGGGCGCATCCGGCAGGTGGCGCTAATTACTATTCCCCCTCCAGTCCGACATGGATAGTAGGGAAAGCTGGTGGAGTTTTGTCGCCACCTAGAGGATGCGCCCGGCTAACAGATAAGTACCGATTTTTGACCGCTATGTTACTGCCAATGATAATTTCCGCGGTTTTTTTTTTTTCCACGCATTCACTAAAAATTTTCTGCATGTTTTTCGCATGCGGGAACAATGCTTAAAAATTTGGGGAAACATGCGTAGTTACATAGTAAACATGTGGAAACTATGCGTGTAAAAAAAAAAAGAAAAAAAAAATCCAACAAACAGCGCTCAAGGCTCCAGACTCTATTTAAGTCAATGGAAAGCAAAATATATCACCAAGTACTAGTGTGATATAAAATCCGTAGTTAAGTCAGAAATAATGTGCCCCTTTTTGTTTGTGAAGTGTTTATTTTTTTGCTTTTGTTTTTTTTAATGAATTACCGACTTTTGCAGACTTTTTACACATGCGGGTAAACAGTGCGTACAATTTTACTCATGCGGTAAATGATCGTGCGTAAAATTTTGTTAATGTCAAGATGATCTGATTTCAGTCGGGAATTTACCGCAAGTGTATTTCTGCATGCGGAAAATGATTGTGGATACAGCCCAATGTGGTGCTGGCCAATTTTCTTAAAATTGACTTACCACTGTTGATGGTCACAGGTGGTCATTTGGCTGCCTGCGTTAGGCCTCTTTTCCACGAACTGTTGAGCTGGGAAACAGTAAATTCGGGCGCCTGAGGCTAGTGGACAAATCGGGCGCCGCCATTCACTCCTATAATAAATATCGTTTAATGGGCGCCCGATAGGAAAAAAGGGCGCCGGTGAAAAATAACGTTTTAAAAGCGGCGCCCGGAGACTTAATGTTTTATTACTGCTTCTCATGATTACACATTATTTAATGATTTATACATTTTTAAATATTATTTTTAAACGAAAAACAGTACAATAATTTTTTTCAAACATTATTTTTAAACGAAAAACAGTACTTTTTTTTTTTTTTTTTACATTATTTTTAAACGAAAAAAACAACAGGGGGGTCTTAGGTTTAGGCACCAACAGGGGGGTCTTAGGTTTAGGCACCAACAGGGGGGTCTTAGGTTTAGGCACCAACAGGGGGTCTTAGGTTTAGGCACCAACAGGGGGATCTTAGGTTTAGGCACCAACAGGGGGGTCTTAGGTTTAGGCACTAACAGGGGGGTCTAGGGGTTAGGGGTAGGTACAGGGAGGGTTACTTAGGCACCAACAGGGGGGGTCTTAGGTTTAGGCATCAACAGGGGGGTCTAGGGGTTAGGGGTAGGTACAGGGAGGGTTACTTAGTATTTTTTTTTTTTTAACGTTATTATACGTTTCAGTATTTTAACGAAACATTAACGTTTTTACAATTGCCGATTTAATGCACATTATTTAATGATTTATAACTTTAAAAAACATTAATTTTAAACGAAATACCGTACAATACATTTTTAAACGTTAACAATGCTTATCGTTAAAAACCCGGCGCCCTTTTTTCCCAGCGCCCCTTTTTAACGTACGCGTTGAGCTGTGTGCTCAGCAGTTGTTGCCAGGCAGCAGCAGTTGTTGCCAGGCAGCAGCAGTTGTTGCCAGGCAGCAGCAGTTGTTGCCAGGCAGCAGCGGGCAGTTGCCAGGCAGCAGCGGGCAGTTGCCAGGCAGCAGCGGGCAGTTGCCAGGCAGCAGCGGGCAGTTGCCAGAGTTTGAGAGGCATTTCACTGCCTGTAAACAGTTTGTGGAAAAGAGGCCTTACTATCAGCTAATATTTGGGCAATCACTCTAATTGAATGAGTTTAGCTGATTACTATTTTTATAAACCATATTTACCTCACCTCTTCTTCATTTAATAATGACTTTAAAAGGCCAATTGACTAGAAAACTGATTTGCAGCACCCACCATTAGCAGGTAGTTTATTGAAGCAGGTCTAGGCTGGGAGATTATGTAAGTTGCCACTAGGGATAATTCTTCTGAGTTGATGCAAAGTTTAATTTTATGTTCATTTATGCAACTCAGAAAAGGACCAATCAAATTCAGCCTGTCAGCTGCTCCTGTGTACGCCTCAACCACATGCATGCTGCATCCGAATGTGACGTTTATTACATACAATTTCATGTAAAATAATGTAATTGGTATGCATGGAAAAATCGGAATGCAAAAAAATAAATCAGATGCAAAAAAATATTAAAACGCAGAATTGGAATCACAGGGATAAATATCTCAACCTGGTTCACTTTAAGAATCATGTTTGCATCATACCCCAAGGGCATGCAAAAGAAATAGCAGCCGGAAGACTTCAGCGCAAGATACAGCCGATATATATGGCTTACCCTGCTCCCGCACAAGCCCCAACGGTGTTAATTACTATTCCCAGGTCCATGTGGATGGTCGGGAATGATGTAATTAGGGCTGCTGAAATCCGGAACCGGGAAATACCCGGATAGTTGCTATCCGGATATCTCCCAGTAAACCTGTGCGGGGGGTGTCATTCTTACCTGTCTGACGTCTTCTTCGTCCGTCCCTCGGCGCCTCCCACGATGCACTCCACGTGCGTCACATGATTACAAACACTTCCTCCTTCAACCCGGAAGGAGGAAGTGTTTGTAATCACGTGACCGCCGCTTGGAGCGCATCGTGGGAGGCGCCGAGGGACGGACGAAGAAGACGTCAGACAGGTAAGAATGACACCCCCCGCACAGGTTTACTGGGAGATATCTGGATAGAGCTCTCCGGATGTCTACCGATTCCGGATTTGAGCAGCCCTGGATGTAATTAGGGTTCCAGCTGTTGCTAGAGGCCGAATTACAGTGCTTTAAAAGTAACTTCAGCTCCGTCTTCTGACGGCGCCAAAGTTACTCCCTGTGCAGCTATGGCCATAATTCCTATTCTGACCATAAGGAGTTCCTGTTTTAACCTTCTTGCCGGTTATCCCGAGCTCAGCTCGGGGTAACCTGCGCAGGAGGATTTCTCAGGCCCCGCTGGGCCGATTTGCATATTTTTTTTTTTTTATCCTACACGCAGCTAGCACTTTGCTAGCTGCGTGTAATACGCGATTGCCACCGATTCGCCGCTACCCGTCGTGCCGAGCCGCCCCCGCCCCAGACCCCTGCGCAGTCTGGCCAATCAGTGCCAGGCAGCGCTGAGGGGCGGATCGGGATTCCCTGTGACATCCCGACGTCCATGACGTCATGTCGCCATGGCGACCGGGAAAGCCCTGCAGGAAATCCCCGTTCTGAACGGGATTATCTGCTTACTCTGATCGCCAAAGGCGATCGGAGTGGGTATGGGGGATGCCGCCGCTCAGCGGCTATCATGTAGCGAGCCCTGGGCTCGCTACATGATTTAAAAATTTTTTTTTTTTTTTAAAAAGCGCTGCCTCCTTGCCGGATTAATTAGACCGGCAAGGAGGTTAACTAGAAAATTGATCACCACAAAATCTCTCCTTTGTCTGTCTTCAGATCTAATAGGACTATTTTAAACCACCACTGCAACTTCCGGTCCAATCAACAGGAATCTGACTTTTATTTACAGCATGTCTGATCTCTTTCGATCGATAAAGGGATCCATTTTGCAAAGTTATTATTGGATAATCAACCCCTTTTTATAATTATCTTTATGTCCGTCTGCTCTATCTGCCTTTGGTAGAATGTGAATAACCTACCTGAAAAAAAGCATTTAGCCAGTGTGATGAAACTTTCGTTAAAGCATCTGATCTGCATACTTGTTGTGGGTCAATGGTTTAGGGGTTATCAGGCAAAAGTTACAAAATGAGGTTTACTCACTTGGGGCTTTCTCCAGCCCCTTGCAGCCAACTGTCCCACGCCGACCGTTCCGCTCTCCGCTGCTGTCCCAGGCTCCCTGCAAGTGCAGAGGCCAACCGCAGGGTTGGCCTTACTGCGCCTGTGCGAAGTGCCGCTGTCCATCAACACCACCACGTGGTCCACGTGCCGATGAATGACAGCGGCGCTTTGCGCACGCGCAGTAAGGCTGATCCCGCGGTCGGCCTCTGCACCATGCGGGGAGCCCAGGACGGCGGCGGAGAACAGAGCGGTCGCCGTGGGACAGTTGGCTGCAAGGGACTGGAGAAAGCCCCAGGTGAGTAAACCTCATTTTGTAACTTTTGCCTGATAACTCCTTTAAAGGATGCCTGAGGTGATGCGTGACGTGATGAGATATACATAGGTATCTACAGTGCCTAGCACACAAGTAACTATGCTGTGTTCCTTTTTTTTCTTTCTCTGCCTGAAAGAGTTAAATATCAGGTATGTAAATAGCAGACTCAGACAGGAGGTGACTACAGTGTGACCCTCACTGATGAAAAATTCCAACTATAAAACACTTTCTTAGCAGAAAATGGCTTCTGAGAGCAGGAAAGAGATAAAAAGGGTCAATAGTTCATAGATTTTTAGCTCTGGCATACTTCAAGGAATGTGTCATTGAGAAAAAACAATTAAACAGTTAAAACATAAAAAGTAGAATTAAAACTGGAGTATCTTAAAAAGTCATTTTTAGGAGAAGGAAGATGGATACAATTGTTAATTTGATTAGTTTATTTTCACCTCGGGTGTCCTTTAAAGGACAACTGACGTGAGAGGGATGCCATATTAATTTCCTTATAAGCATTACCAGTTGCCTGGCTATCCTGCTGATCCCTCTGCCTCTATCTAATCCTTTTAGCCGTAGACCTTGAACAGGGGCAAACCCAGGATTTTCAGGGGGGGGGGGGGGGGGGGGGGGGGCGGGGAGGGATTTCTGAAAGGTCTCCTCAGCTACGCAGAGGTCATTATGATAATATGGTAGGATATCCTGCTGGGTACACATAATGCAGTTTTCCGTCCAACAGGATCTGACAATCATTTCCTAAATGTCCGATTTGCTCCCGATCGACAAAGGGGTCAATAAGGAGCAGTTTGGATACAGATAATGACAGCCGACATTGCTAATGAAGGGGAAAGTAAAGTATTCACGCTGCTGCTCCATGCTCTGTACACACGCTGCTGCTCCATGCTCTGTACACGCTGCTGCTCCATCCAAAGTCAACAATAGCAGGGAAAGAAAGGGGGCAGTGCTGTGAGCTGCAGGATGTTTGCAGATATTCTGGTGTCTATATTCTGTCTCCAGACACTGCACCGTCCCTGGTTTGATTAGGGAATCAACTGCAGCCAAATAGATCACTAATCAGTAGGACTGCCAGGCAGCTGGTATTGTTTAACCATCTTAGCGGTATGGACGAGCTCAGCTCGTCCATCACCGCCGATGGCTGCCGCTCAGGCCCTGCTGGGCCGATTTTGTTCAAATAAAGAGCAGCACACGCAGCCGGCACTTTGCCAGCCGCGTGTGCTGCCCGATCGCCGCGAGCAGCGGCGAAAGAGGGTCCCCCCAGCCGCCTGAGCCCAGCGTAGCCGGAACAAAAAGTTCCGGCCAGCGCTAAGGGCTGGATCGGAGGCGGCTGACGTCAGGACGTCGGCTGACGTCCATGACGTCACTCCGCTCGTCGCTATGGCGACGATCTAAACAAAACAAGGAAGGCCGCTCATTGCGGCCTTCCTTGTTTATTCTGGGCGCCGGAGGCGATCGGAAGAACGCCTCCGGAGCGCCCTCTAGTGGGCTTTCATGCAGCCAACTTTCAGTTGGCTGCATGAAATAGTTTTTTTTTAATTTAAAAAAAACCCTCCCGCAGCCGCCCTGGCGATCTTAATAGAACGCCAGGGTGGTTAAAAGGAAATAAATATGGCAGCCTCTATATTCTTCTCCCTACAGTTGTCCTTTAACATATTAGGCAGATAATCAGCAAGACAGCCAGGTATGATTTAAAATGAAGTAAATATGGTGCCTCTCGCTACAGGTCACTTTGTCACAGAAAGGTGTTTTTTGTGTGTTTTGCTTTCAGGCTAATATGTACAATTTCCAAAGCAGCTGAGCCCATAGGATCTGTGGATGACATAATTATAATTAACCAAGGTAAGCCATATTTCAGTTCTTTTCCGGAGGTCACTAAACCTGGAATACTGGAAGCAGAAGGGAGTGTGAAAAAAATCACTACTGATGAAATACTTTTATTTTCAGCAAGAATTCAAGACGACTATCTATTGGAAGGGGACATTTTGTCAGTAAGTTCTCTACCTTTTATCAGTGCTACTAGAATTAATCAGGTATTGTCATAAAGCTAAACCAATAGTCAAATTGGCATAATTTGCCTTTTGATATGCTGCTGCATAACTACAAAACGTGGGATCTCCCTGCAAAAATGTGATGTCTCCCCCCCCCCCCCCCCCCCCCCTCCTCCTTCCCATGGCACAAAGATGTTTATAGTATAGTATGTGCAGTCACCTTTATTTCTCTTGTACAACCTTATAATCCTCCTTGCTTTTATGCTTATTTCACATATTATGGGATGCTATTTCAGTGTACTCAACTATGCACAGAGAAACGTTTTATCAAAAAAACAAAAATGCTCTCTTTGGCCTAGTGCACACCAGAGCGGTTCGGCATCGTTTTCAGATCCGTTTGCGGATGTGGAAACGCTAGGGTAATATATTTCAATGGGGTGGTGCACACCAGAGCGGGAGGCGTTTTGCAGAAACTCATACACCCGGGCTGCTGCATATTTTGGATTGCGGAAGCGTTTCTGCCTCCAATGTAAAGTATAAGAAAACCGCAAACCGCTCTGAAAAACGGCAGTTCAGAGCGGTTTTGCAGGCGTTTTTGATACAGAAGCTGTTCAGTAACAGCTTTACTGTAACAATATATGAAATCTACTACACCAAAAAGCTTCCCAAAACTGCAAAATGCTAGGTGAAACGCTACAGAAAAATAACAAAAAGCGTTTCAAAATCTGCTAGCATTTTTGGGGATCTGCTAGCGGTTTTTGGTGTGCACCAGGCCTTTCTTCCAACAGCCTCTGAAAGCTGCTGTTGCTTTTACACTTAAGTTACATGTTGTGGGACTATTTCTATGCAATTTGTCATGCGCACCAACCCCTACTTTGTCCCCCCCCCCCCCCCCAAATACTGTTCTCCTGCTGCTTACACTTGTAATTCTGCTGTTAAAGAGAAACTCCGACCAAGAATTGAACTTTATCCCAATCAGTAGCTGATACCCACTTTTACATGAGAAAAATAATGATTTTCACAAACAGACCATCAGGGGGCGCTGTATGACTGATTTTGTGCTGAAACCCCTCCCACAAGAGGCTCTGGTACCGTACGGTACTCTGGGCAAACTGTCACAATGTAACAATGTTCAGACAGGAAATAGCTGTCTGTTAAAGCCAGACCAGCTAGAAACAGCTCCATAATCTGCCCACAGTAACAATGTCACCATGTAATACAAGTCAGAATGTGAATCTGGGAGAGGAAAGATTTTACAATGAGCAAACACTGACTAAATCATGTATACATAATTATTGTAAAAATGAAGCACTTTTTTTTATTACATTATTTTCACTGGAGTTCCTCTTTAAGTCACTATTTAGCAGGTCCCGCCTATAGGATTTCCAGTTATGTCTGACGAACAGAATACCCAAGCAGCTTTAGGTGTCCCAAAACCACTAAGGCCTGGAACCCACTATAAAACGCAATCGCTAGCGTTTTCTGTGAGTGTTTTGTTAGCAATTTCATCAGTGTTTTCTGGCGTTTTGGTGAGCATTTTGCTAAAAGTGCATAGCGTTTTGTGAGCGATAGCGATTAGCGATTTGCAATTTGGTTAATTCAATTTTTTTATTTTTTTTTACCAAATTTAGCCAATGTGTAGGATTACACACCTGTATGAGTGGCAGCATCACATACTTCACAAAATAAATAATTATAATAATAATAATAATAAAGTAGTCACACAGAAACAATAGTGGTAGTTTACTGAACTTTTATTTTCTTTTTTGTTTGACACTTTTTTTTATTGATTGGAGAAAAACAACCTCAAATACAACTTTGTATCTGTATGAAGCACACATTATTTTTGGAGTGATGTATTGTGTGTACATATGTACTCACATAGTAGTTTTATAAACGTAAAATTGTTCAATGTTCAACAACACAAATTTAACATAACGTAAACACATACAAATAAGTATGTTTCTTCCAGAGTAGAATGAGACATCAATCATTTTTCCCCTATGTTGCTGTCACTTACAGTAAGTAGTAGAAATCTGACACAACCAGCAGGTTTTGCACTAGTCAATCTCCATCTCCTTAGTGAATGGCAGTTGCTCTGCACAACTGCCAAAAAGTGTGCAAACAGGTAGGGGAGCAGTCTGCATCTTTATATAAATCTTTTTTTCAGGGATTGGCTCTTTAGAAACAATAAAAGCCTTGTAGAGAATACCCCATGAAGAGATAGACTACTCCAAAACCCTGTCGGGTCTGTCAGATTTCTACTGCTTACTGTAAGTGACAGCAACATAGGAGCAAAGTCATTTATGGCTCATTTTACTCTGCGAGAAACATACTTTTTTTTTTTTTTTGTATGTATTTTAAATGTTACTTTTTTTTTCCATAGAGGTTTTTAATCTTACAGGTTATAATTTTTTTGGCTCAAAAGAACTGTAATGGGATCTCAGGTTGTGCCTAACAAACCTTAGTTTAAAGAGAAACTCCAACCAAGAATTGAACTTTTTCCCAATCAGTAGCTGATACCCCATTTTACATGAGAAAGACAATGATTTTCACAAACAGACCATCAGGGGGCGCTGTGTGACTGATTTTGTGCTGAAACCCCTCCCACAAGAGGCTCTGAATACCGCGGTACTGCTGGCAAACTGCCACAATGTAACAATGTTCAGAGACAGGAAATAGCTGTTATTAGCTGTCTAACAGACAGAGCAGCTAGAAACAGCTAAATAACCTGCCCACAGTAACAATGTCACCATGTAATACATGTCAGAATGTGAATCGGGGAGAGGAAAGATTTTACAATGAGCAAACACTGACTAAATCATTTATACATAATTATGGTAAAAAATGAAGCACTTTTTTTACTACATTATTTTCACTGGAGTTCCTCTTTAACTTGCATATTGGTGCCAAACTCTAACTAATAATTGGGCATCATCTCATCTGAGCAGGTCCACAAATGAGCTTTTGCTGGAGGCAGTATTCTCAGTTACTTGTTGTGGCCTTGTTTGTGTAAGATCAGTGTACATAACAGGCTCTTGAGTTTGCTGATTAACATTATAAGGAGGTTGGTAAGGGGGGTAATAGCCAATGTGACTTGGAGGCCTATATGGGTAATTGTGGTATGCTGCATCCTGTTCACTTGCGTAGTAACCCTGTCACTGATTGTATTGCAAGTGCCCATAGGGTGGGGGTTTGGGATATGGCTGAATAGGCACTGGAGGTGATTGTGAAGGTGTGCTGGAAGAAGAGCTTTCACTGAGTGATTGGTCCACTGTATTAGATGGGTGGGAGGTGATAAATAAATATATATATATATATATATATATATATATATATATATATATATATATATATATATATATATATATATATATATATATATATATATATATATATATATATATATATATATATATATATATATATATATATATATATTTATAATTTTTTGTTTTTTTTATGAGATCAATAATACCCTGTCGAAGGTCTAAGATTTTCTTTTCAGGAACTTTCCTTATATAGGGTACTAGACTGACAGCAAAATTATAATGATCACATCTAGCGTAATGTAATACACCAACTGCTTCCTGCATGGAACTTAGTACAGGACAAACCAGTTTTGAGATTGGTGTACTAAGTCCTGCTCTGCACCTTCCTCTTCCTGTTACATTTTGCAGGTTTTTGGCAGATGTAATTGCCTGTGAAGGAGACACTAATGGGACACTACTACTTGAATGTGAAGGAGACAGTATTGTGCCACTACTAGTGTTTGAGGTGTCATCACTTTGTGTGTCTGATACTGATAATAAAGGTGCAGAAGTATTGTCCATGCCATTTTAATCATCAGCTTCGTCACATCAGCAGGAATATTATCTTGTGTCCTATGGAAGGACAAAGCTTGGTCAATATTTCAAGTGTAAACATTACATATGTGTACATATATGCATGTGTTGTGGATGAGAACAAAAAACTTGTATGTTACAAATCCACATAAAAAGTTTACTTAAGCTCCAGGTCCACACTCCGTCTGAGGAAAGCAAGTTGCGCAGTGTAAACCTATTTGGTCCAAGTAGATGACCCAGAGCCATTTTTGCTCTCCTTTACTTCTTCCAAGAGCTCCCTTCGAAAGTTGTCCTTAATATTTTTCCATCTATTTTTTTTACTTCTTTCACTGTAAAATATACATAGTGTCAAAAACCTGAGCGGCTCTTGCCTTTTTCATGATTGCTAACTCAGTAAAGGACCAGCCTTTAAAGCGTTGCTATCATAAATCCGGCATAGCGGGGGCTAAACCCTCTATAACAGTAATTATAGATTGACGGTATACCTTGACATGAATCAGAGCACTCAGTATATGATTTTATATAAAAATTTGTATTTGCTTATCATACAGCATATATAGAAAATATGAACAGTTCCAAGTAGTGTTTCCTTCTAACAATATTCCATCTCATCAAGGCTTTATAGCCAAGCAATCAGGGGCGCCGCTAGCCCTATTTTGGGGGGCACGTGCCCCCAATCTGTCCTGAGGTGCCCCGATCTGTTCCCCAGGGGTGCCCGCTGCCCCCTCCTGGCCACCGCTGTCCCCGCTGCCAGAGCGTCAGACCTCGATCAGCGGGCGACCAGATAGAGTGGGCGCTAGGACCTTGCGGACACCGCTGATATGTGGAAGTGACATCACTTCCGCATATACAGCGTGGTGTGCCCAGCGCCTGCTCTATTTGGTTGGGTCGCCCGCTGATCGAGGTCTGATGCTGCGAGAGGTGAGGGGGGGAAGCGGCGGCCAGTAGGCCTACTGTCACTATCTAGCTGGGCGTCCCTGTCACGTCCTAACCTGGGGGTACCTGTCACTCACTACCTAAATGGGGGTCCCTGTCACTCACTACCTGAAAATGGGGGTCCCTGTCATTTCCTAACTGGTGGTCAGGGGCGTATCTGGGTAATATAGAGCCTATGGCAAACACTAAAATTGCGCCCTCCCCCCCCCCCCCCCCCGGCCCCCCGTCAGAGCCCCCTCCCATCTAAAAGCAGCATCCGTTCTAGCGTACATGTGTTATGGTTGCCTATGTTTTTTGGCTCGGGATATTGCTGAAGTAACTCTTCTTATTTCATCTTTGTCCTCTCTTTTTCTAACACTAAGCTAAGTGCACCCTACATACATAAACTAAGTAGCCATGTTTCCCAGATAACAGAATTAATTTGATCTGAAATCTGAGTCACAGGGACAGGCATGGGGCGCAGCACAAGGACAGGAATGGCGCCCATGGTGCTGTGGCGCCTATGGCAGGAGCCATGCCTGCACCCCTCTAGATACGCCTCTGCTGGTGGTCCCTGTTGCTCGTGACCTAGCTGGCTCACGATTGCTGAATTTTTCTTGTTGGGGGCCTCACGATTGCTGAATTTGTCTTGATAGGGGCCTCACGATTGCAGAATTTGTCTTGATGGGGGGCTTTATGATTGCTAACTGCTAGACTATGGGAGAAGCTGAATCCTCATCATATGAGACAATAGCATTAAACCTACTTTTTTTAGCTTTTTAAAACCGAAAATAAAACTGGGAGGTTCTAAAAAATGTAATACATTTTTCATGAGTAGGATGGATGAAATTGTTTATCTTCACAGTTTATTTTCAACTTGGATTTTCCATAATGTTCATGTATAAGTTAAAATGTTTGTACAGTATTTAGTTTAAATTGCTATTGCTACTTTGCGATAGATAAGTGACTTTTGGGTTGCAGTTTGGGCACTCTGCCTCCAAAAGGTTCGCCACCACTGTCCTAATCTAATGTCCCACCATTGCTAGGTTCATGTAAATTTGTCTCCACCCGTTACCACACCCACATTCTGGTCCATGGCCCACCCATTTTTTGGTGCAGCACGCCAAGCGCGCCGCACAACGTGACCCTCATATTTTTCGGCGCGCTAGCTGCAGTGTGCTGAATTCTGCTGCCTATATTATGTACAGTATACGCTGTTCTCTAGTGCCGGCACTGTGTGCTGATTTACCTCCAGTGTGTACAGTGTAAGGTGTTACTCTGTGCTTTTACTGATTGTAAATCAGCTGTATTGTATGCTGATCCCTGCTTCTTTCAGTATGTACAGTATTAGCTGTAAAGCCTGGTACGCACATACAATTTTGATTAGCCAATTTTAGCTCTGTTCATCAAATTCATCGTCTGTTGGCCCACTTACTGCACGGGGGTGGTAAAATTGGTCAGTGGTTGACCAATCAAAATTGTATGTGCGTATACATCTTTGATCTATGCCTATACTGATTGTAAATTATCTAAATCAAGGACAGGGGGCTCCATCCAATATTTCGATGGGCCGGCCCGTTATCCGTAGCTTACACCACGCCGTATGTACCCCCCCACCTAGTGCCCACCGGTGCCCCCAATCTCCAAGGATCCTAGAAACGCCCCTGCAAGCAATCATCAATCTTCTAAGTACATTCAAAAAAGAATATAATAGTTGTGTTATAGAGTATACGATCAAAAGTAGTTTCATTTGTATCAATAGCTGTGTGCTGCATATCTAGTAGCTGTGTAAAACTTGTAGTAATCTTCATAAAGGAGACATCGGGCAAAAAAAAAAGTTTCACTTCTATTAGCCCCATGCAGCCATCCTGTGACCTCGTAGTCACTTACTGCTGCTCTGGTCCCCCTCCGTCAGCTAGTTTAGTTTTTTGCCCACCTCTGGGTCAGCGGGCCGCATTGCGAACATTTTTACGCATTACCGCCAGTGCAGGAACATTAACACATACATTTTTACGCGTTAGCGGTTCTACGCGTAAAAATTTGCGCGTGGAACCACTCACGCATAAAAATGTATGTGTTAATGTTCCCGCACCAGCGGGAATGCGTAAAAATGTACGCAATGTGGCCCGCCGACACCGAGGTTGGCAAAAACTAAACTAGCTGACAGAGGGGGACCAGAGCAGCAGTAAGGCCTGGGGCACACTGAGCGGATTTGGATGCGATCCGTTGGCCGCATCCACCTGCAAATCCGCTTGGCTAATGTATTTCAATGGGCTAGTGCACACCGGCGGTTTGAGGTTTTTAGCAAACCGCAAACGTGCCTCCTGCTGCACGTTTGCGGTTTGCTAAAAACCTCAAACCACCGGTGTGCACCACACATTGAAATACAATAGCCAAGCGTTTTTCACTGGCTGATGCGGCCGGCGGATCGCATACAAAATCCGCTCTGTGTGCACCTGGCCAAATATCGTCTCTCTGCTCCAAAAACCGCTACCGTTTTGACGATCTGCTAGCGGTTTTGGTGTGCACTGGGCCTCTGTGACTACGAGGGCACAGGATGCGCTGCATGGGGCTGGTAGAAGCCCCAGGTAAGTGAAACAATTTTTTTTTTTTTTGCCTTATGACTCCTTTAGCCATTTCAGCCCGCGGGGATTTTTCACCTTATGCATCGGAGCAATTTTCACCTCCCATTCATTCGGTAATAACTTTATCACTACTTATCACAATTTATAGATCTATATCTTGTTTCCACCACTAATTAGGCTTTCTGTGGGTGGTAAATTTTGCTAAGAGCCACTTTACCGTAAATGCATTTTAACAGGATTAATAAAAAAAAAAAATGGAAAAAATTCATTTTCTCAGTTTTCGGCCATTATAGCTTTAAAATATTCCATGCTACCATAATGAAAACCTATGTATTTTATTTGCCCGTATGTCTCGGTTATTATACCATTTAAATTTTGTCCCTATCACAATGTATGGCGCCAATATTTTATTTGGAAATAAAGGTGCATTGTTTCCGTTTTGCATCCATCACTATTTACAAGCTTATAATTTAAAAAATGTTTGTAGTATAGCCCCTTCAAATGCATATTTAAAAAGTTCAGACCCTTAGGTAACTATTTGTCGTGTTTTTTTTTTTTTTTTTTTTTTTTTTTTTTCTTTTAATTGTAATTTTTTTTTTCTATTAAAATTTTAAAATTTTTATTTGGTTAATATTTTGGTGTGGGACATAAACAGGTCATTTTTAATGTTATCTGTGTAAATTGTAATGTAAAAAATGTGTAGCTGTAGTTTTACTATTTGGCCACAAGATGGCCACCTTCATTTTTGTTTACCCCACTTGTACTTCTCGCTAAGCGGAAGTACAAGGGGGATGCAGAAATCTGTCCAGGCAGAAGAACTGAAGCCTCACAGGTGAGCGCTTCGATTTTTCTGCGGGGGAAAGGGATCGGTGATTGGGAACCATGTTCCCTTTCACTGATCCCAGGGCTACCGGGGGACACAATGGGGGGGCGCCCGTGCCCAAGCGCGGGAGCGCTGCAGAGCTGCCGCCCGGACGTGAGCTTCACATCGGGGCGGCGGAAATGGTTAAAGAAATAGCATAAAAAAATAACTTCTAAAAAAACTTCTTGCTAACATCTTAACAAAACTTAATACTGAAAAATGTATAAAGTAATTCACCAGAATATTACGCATATTACTCCTTCTCTGTCATCTCTTCAGCATCTAGAACCACTTGTGGGAAGGTAGCTTCTGGCTCGTGTCTTCTCAGGAGATTGTTGGGCTTCTGCAAACTATGAGCTTTCAGCTCCTACTTTTATAGGGATTGGATACAATATGGCTGCCTAATCTGGAATTTCCCTGAATCCCAGGTTCTGATTGGCTAAAGCTTCTGTGCGTCAATGCTTTATCAGCAGTGGCTGGATAGTGTAATGGTTAAGGGCTCTGCCTCTGACACAGGAGACCTGGGTTCAAATCTCGGCTCTGCCTGTTCAGTAAGTCAGCACCTATTCAGTAAGGAGTTTCTTGGGCAAGTCTCCCTAACACTGCTACTGCCTACTGAGTGCGCTCTAGTGGCTGCCTCGCAAGCGCTTTGAGTCCGACAGGAGAAAGGCGCTATACAAATACTGCAATTTATCATGTTTTGAATACCTAAATCATAATATTGTTTATAAATTCTGATTAGGTCATTTCTGATGCAGTTAATTAAAAATGGACGTCACCAGCCATCTTGTCTGCTGGTTGATTTTTTTTGACCCAGACATTGAACTTCCAAACAGTAAACAATGTCATTCATGACGTATTTCTGATATGTCCTTCTGTTAATTAGTTTGGAATGTGTCTGTTTTTTCCCAGACAGAAGATTGGTCAGGTTGATACTGTAACCAGACCTGTGAGAGTCTTCAGCAATTTAAGGTTTATTGAAACATATAGGGCTTCTAATATACTTATTTAAATATAAAACTTATTATATAATTCTTCTTAAAACAATTAGTCATATAAAATATAATTGCACATTAAAATGTAATAATATAAAATCACGTTCTATAAATTTGCCTTTCTTTATGAATACATAAATGTAATCATTCCACTGACAGATGTCACTATTTCATAATTTTTAACTAATTGGGAAAACCCCTTCTTTGTTTTATATTTTATATGGCCTGTTCCCAAAACATAGCATATGTTATCAGCTATCAATGTTCAAACTTATTGTAATGTTTATACTTTTCATATTTTGACTTTCTCTGGCTGGGAAATTTTATCTTTTCTTGCTGGCCTTGTAGCAAGTACATGTTGTCAACAATCTTCGTTTACAAGTTAAAAAAATCGTATAAACTTCACAGCCTGGAATATACTGAGATGTCTCAGAGCAATATATTAAAAAAAAAGTACTCTAACTTTACAGTTTACAATGAAATTTTGCATAGAACATTAAAACTTAAAACAAACACATGACAGCTTTTCCTGCAAAAAATAAGCCGCTAGAATTCTGACAATAGTACACATTTGTAACCTATTGATTATATTGCAGGTTAGTAGGTAATGTACGTGACGATTAATATGATTTTAATTCATAATCTGTGCAGCCAGGCTTCATTATACAGTATGTCACATAAGCTATCGATTGATGATGTTCCCAACACTCAACCAAAGGATTTAAGATAAATGTATACAGCAAAACACTTTAAATACTAGGTTGAACTAATAAACTCACCTTTATTCTCCTGCAGCTTGGATGACCGCACACTCCATGTCAAGCCAGCCTCTTCATACAGCTCTTTGGTAATTTCAGTACATAGTTTTTAGGCTTGCGGGTTAACTTTGTAGTCCTCAAACCTTTTATTATAAAGCGCTTCATGGGGCTGCACTTTTACAATGACATCCTCAGAGGTAAACCACGTTTTGCGAGGCATTTCTCCGAAATTCTTCCTCTGCATGCAGCCTGCAGCTCTGTAGCACTTCCGACCATCCAGCAGACGTCACCAGGAAGTAGGAGACTGTTTTATAAGGCCTTCTGGGTAGCATTTCAGACAAGCAAAACGCTAGCTAAATCGCTCTGTGTAGGTTTTGACCAGCGATTAGGCCAGCGTTTATATACTTAGCACTAACGCTAACCGCTAACCCTAAGCGCGAAAAATGCAGCATGTCCTGCGTTTTTTGAGTTTTGGGAATTGCAATCTCTCCAGTGGAATTTGGCCCATCCATTAACATTAGCTGAGCGTTTAGGGAAATCTCTAGCGGTTTGAATCGCTCCTTAACCACCTCGGCGTTCTGATTCCCAAGGATTTCTGTGCAAAAAGCGGTACATTTAATTTCTAGCACCTTTTTTCCTGTAACTTACCAAAATGAGCCAAGCAAGAGTTTAGTAAACATTCTGAGTATAATAAAAGTGTCAAACACTAATTCTTGTCAAAAATAAAATAAAATTTATTAATGACAAACTGAAATACCTTGCATTTTTCCTCAATGCAGAAATATAAAGAAAATGCAGAAATAAATAAATCAATGCAGAAATAAATAAATGAAGGCAGAAACAAAATTTATACAGGGTACAAGTGTACCTTAGAACACTTCTTTAGTGTGGTAGATCTTGAAGCATGGTAATGCGCAAAGTGCCACGTCACAATCTGGGCAGTAAGTGCGGGTCTCCTTCCGCATCTTTTTGCCATCCTTGTCCTTCTTATTGCAGCAAACAACGCACCTTCTTGTAGGGTTTGCTTTCTGTGGGGTCGGTGGCAAGTACTCCACAAAGTGTCTCCCTGAAAGCCGTGCCGGATTCACGACATATGATGCCCTGCGCCCCGGTCTAGATGTTGACTCTAGTGGGGGGTACTTCATGCAGATTGCTTCCGTCAGCTGCCAGACAAAGTCATGGTGGGGTACAGGCCTTACTCAGCTTTTCTTGTATAGCACATAGCCATTCCACAAGCACTGCTCAAGTAAGTGGCGGAATTTTTTTTTTATAATATTTCCGCTGCTGCTTGCGGACAGCCGGATAGAAGGTCATGGCTCCATCAGCCCTGTCCACACCCCCCATAGTGTTGTTGTAATCCAGTATGGCTTTGGGTTTATCCACCTCCTGTTTACTCCTGTTGGTGGTGCGGACAGTCTCGGCATTATGAATAGTGCTGAGGACACATACATCACGTTTGTCCTTCCACCTTAGAGCCATCATTTTGCCTTTCTGCCAGGCAACGACCTCCCCCTTTTTCAGCTTCCTGGCAGAAAAGGCCGGCGGCAGATTGCGACGGTTAGCCTTCAAGGTACCATAGGCATCGGTTTTATGCTGGACCAGGTAATCAAAAGGTTCAGGGGAGCTGTAGAAATTGTCTGTCGTCAGGCAGTACCCCTGATCCAGCAATAGCTCAATTAGGGTTAGGACAGAGGAGGTGGCACACCCAAACTGGCTGAACTGAGGGGCAAATTTGGTGCCTTTGCCCGTGTAAATTACAGAGTTCCAGATGTACCCGGACTTGGCCTCACAGAGCATAAATGACTTCACCCCAAAGCGTGCCCTTTTTGATGCAATAAATTGCACCCAGCTCAGTCTCCCCTTATATGCCATGAGGCTTTCGTCAACCGTGATGTCGCGATCTGGAACATACACAGCCTTGAAGTTCGCAACAATCATCTGGTATATGTCCCAAATTTTTTTCAGCTTGGGTGCGGGATGGGTGGCCTCATCAAACTCCTCGTTGTTTCCGAAGTGCAAATACTTCATGATGAGGGTGTACCGTGGCTCGGACATAACAGATCCAAAGAAGGGCGTACTAAGGATCTTATTAGTGGTCCAGTACCACTTCTGCAGCGACTTACCAACAACTCCCTGGAGGATGACGAGCCCCAGGAACACCCAGATGTCGTTGCTGGTCACAGGTTCCCACTTCCTGCTCCGCGAGAACCTGGGTAGAGAAGATTCCTGCTGATGTTGCGCTGCATAGCGATTCGTCTCCTCAACGATCTTGCGGATGACGTCATCAGTCAGGAAGAGCTCCAGAAAGGACAGCGGACTCTCGTCGCACGCGATCTTCTGCCCGGGTGCCCCTGTGAAGGGGAACCTGGGTGGCGGAGCTTGAGTGGGGCTCCCCAGCTCACACCAGGTGCGTGCGACCGTCACTGGCTCCTCGGCTTCCTCATCACTGGTCTCCGCCTCCGAAGACAGGTTACCGGGAACCTCGCTGTCTGTCGATTCCTCTAGGAGCTCGTCTTCGCTGTCGCTTGCCTCGAGGACATCCAGCAACTTCTCGTCACGCACATGCCTCCGGGAGGACGAGGCCATGACCCCAAGCAGGGTACGGGGTCACGGGCAGCGACAAAAAAAAAACAGCAAAAGCAAACGCACAGGGATCACAGCGTCTTGAAAAAGACGGAAAGCAATACGTAATCTGACAGTAATATGAACGAAGCTAAGGCTGGAAAAAAGCAGTAATCGCACAGAAATCGCACAGAAATCACAGATGATAGCTGACAACAGACTAACAGTGGGCGCTGGGGACTCTGAAAGAGGGAGAGGCAGTAACGGTTCAGGGCTTTTATTGAGAGCTGACAGGTGTTTGTGTTTGTGCAAACAACTTTTGAATTATAGTAGCATGATTGGATTACATAGAGTTTGTTTCCCTATGTAATCTAATGATGCTGTCGCCGCAACAGACACTAGGGGGCGCAGGAGCCGGCGTCAGAGGAAGTGGCTGGGCTACGCCATCTTCCCTGACTGCCGGATCTCCGGAGAAGAGGGGAGCCTGGGACCGGAGGATCGGGGGAGCCTGGGACCGGAGGATCGGGGGAGCCTGGGACCGGCGATCAGCGCCCAGCAGGAGGGAGAGGGAGCCCCGCAGCAGCCGCAGCAGCACAGAGAAGGCGGCCGAAATCACGCGCTGCACAGCGGTGAGTGGGGAAAGTGCTGGACGAGCTGAGCTCGTCCGAAACACTAACAGCAACTTTTTCTTGGACGAGCTCAGCTCGTCCAGAACGCTAGGGTGGTTAAACGCTCACAAAATTGCTCTAGTGTGTTCCAGGCCTAAAAGACCAAAAAGCCCTCCCAATCAAAAAAATAAATAAATAAAAAAAAATAAAATATAAAAAAAAAAAATGCTTAGTGTAATTTGCCGCCTTAAAACAGAAGGTATTTGAGATGATTCATCTTTAACCACCTTACTACCCTGTAACACTGATTGCGGCCACAAGGTGGCTGCCCCAGGACCGGCTAACGCCGACTGGCGTAAAGTCCTGGGGGAGTGTATTGCAGGGGATTGCACGTGCAGATGCGTGCGCATCCCTGCTTAAGTAACGGAGCAATCTTTGCGGCACACTGTTAGTTGTACAAGGTAAATAAATTGCAGTTTCACAATCTGTCACTGAGCTGTCCCCTCGATTGGCCCAAAAGATGATGCTCCTCACAGGCTGATGCCTATGACAGCCGATCACACTGATTGGCTCTCTGAGGGGGAGAGAGGGATGCTGGGTATGGAAAATTAAAAAAAAGCATTTTTTTCTTAAATAACAAAATAAAAAAAACAAACGTTGCAGCAGCAATCAGTTGCCACCAACAGAAAGCTCTGTTGGTGGCAAGAAAAGGGGACAAAACTAATTTGTGTGCTAAGTAGTATGGTCCTGCAGCGAGCTTTTAAAGCTGCAGAGCCCTGAATTGTAAAAAATATCCTGGTCACTAAAGGGTGTAAGCCTATGGGCCTCAACTGGTTAAAGGACCACTGTCGCAAAAAAATTAAAATCTATGTTAACACATACAAATAAGTATGTTTTTTTTTTTTTTTTTTTCAGCGTAAAATCAGCCATAAATAAATGTTCTCCTATGTTGCTGTCAATTACAATAGGTAGTAGAAATCTCACATTACCGACAGGGTTTGGGCTAGTCCATCTCTCCATAGGTGATTCTCAGCATGGCCTTCTTATTTATTCTCTACTAGACCTTAGGCCCGTTACAATAATGGGTGCTAGGCCTCGGCCTCACAACCTCCCCTCCCCCCACCCCTTTTTCCATCGCCAGTGCGTGCACACACGCAACGGCCGAGACGCATACCCATGCGTGCACATGCCCGACCACTGCACATGCCCGCCCACCATGCGTGCACATGCCCGCCCTCCTGCCCTCGACCTCCTGTAGTGTGTAACGTTCGTGTGCCATGCATGTGTGCTGTCAAAAAAGCATGGACACAGTGACCGGACACAAGTTTTATTGTATAGGATACTTTACAAGGTCCCTCTTTATACAAAGATTCTGGCCAGGGGCGTAGCAATAGGGGGTGCAGAGGTAGCCACCGCATCGGGGCCCTTGGGCCAAAGGGGCCCCGAAGGGCCCTCCCTCAATTACAGTATTAGCTCTCTATTCCTCCTGTGCTCATAAGAATCACGTCTATAGATACTTTGAATAGTAGGGATCATCAACAAGCTGTTCCCCATCCCCTTCTTGCACCTCTGACACTGTAGTTGCCATTGGGAGGTTTTGGTGTTCCGTATCAATTGTTATGTATATAGTGCTTGGGGGGGCCCCATTGTAAAACTTGCATCGGGGCCCACAGCTCCTTAGCTACGCCACTGATTCTGGCCTGGCCCCCCTGTTCGCTTCACACTTTTTTTGCCAGTTGGATGGAGCTACTGCCATTCACTAATTGCTTTAGAAAAAAAATGGAACCCTGAGAATCCCCATGAGGAGAGATTAGCTCGGCCAAAACCTGTCGGTTCTTTCAGATTCCTTCTACTTACTGTAAGTGACAGCAACATAGAAAAGTAATTTATGGCTCATTTTACTCTGGGAGATGCATAATTCTTATTTGTATATATTTACATAGAGTTCAAATTTTAAGATCTTCGACAGACGTAAGTAAGCAACTGTGGTTCCCCACCATGCATCAAATAATTTCTTTATGCCCTTGAAACCAGGCTTACATCCAGAACCGATCAATAAATAAGAGTCACAAAGACTCAGATCCACAAAACAGCAGGTTTAGACTATAGTAGGGCTAGGGGTCATATAGGGTCCCTCCTGCCATACGTAAATGCGTTTAGAATGCTGCTGCTATATACACAACCAGTTTTGGAACTGAATAAACAATATAATAGGTATAACGTGTAGTATGAAAATATCAATGTATTATATCAAAAATTGGGTAAAAATAGGGACAAACATTTAAGACACAGGGCTTGATTCACAAAACGGTGCAAACTGTTAGCACGCGGTGAAAAGCCCCTTATCACACCTAAACTCAGTTTAGGCATGATGAGTTTAGGCGTGATAAGTTTAGGCATAACTATAGCACCAACTGGGTTAGCACTGCAGTGCACAGCTGATCAAAAGTTTTGCACTAGCAAAGTCTCTGGTGCGCAAAACGTCGCATAGAGTTTAAAGGGACTCCGAGCTCTGAGTAAAAATAAAATTTGAACTTACCCGGGGCTTTCTCCATCCCAGCCCTGGTCGGGACGTCCCACGCCGGCCTCCTGGCTCTTCTCCCGGCGGCTGTCCGCATAGCGCGGACAGGCCGGGCCCCCGGACGACACTGGCGAGTGTCGGGGCTTCTCCTTCCCTATACGTCACGAATGACGTCACACGCAGGCCGCCGCGCGTCATGACGGCGGCCGGCGTGACAGCACGGCGCATGCGCGATTAAACCGCGCATGCGCCGTGCTGTCACGCCGACCAGGGCTGGGACGTCCCCAGCAGTTTCGGTCCACTTATAGATATAAGGATAGCTGCAGCATAAATATTAGTAAGCGGTGCACTTTGCAGTATTCAAGCAGTTAATAGCTGTCAAGCATCATTCGTGCTGGAACATGGATAGCTTAGAAGCAAGAAAATAACTAGACAGTCTCTATCCACCCGCATGTCAAAGCATTGACAGAGAGTTCGTGTTAGGCATTCAAAAGCAATCCGCAATCTGGAATAGTTTCCTGCTTTTAACACATGCGCAGTCATACAAATGCGGGGAGAGAACGAGCTTCACAGCAAGTTATAGCATTGATCAAACCCGCATCTTCAGCCAGTTTTCAGTGTCCGGGAGTTGGCTGGTTGGTTGTCAGCAAAGAGGCCCCTCTGTAAGCGGATCTATGCGTAGTCTCCATGCTCCAGAGATAGTCTCTTGCAGCCGGCTGGCGTCCCAGCACAGCTGACTAAGCAGGCTCGGAAGTGCAGTGCGAGGCACGCTAACTGCGCAGGCCACTCGGGACCCAGCGTGTAGAGAAAGCTGGCTGGCCATACGCGCTCAGGCTCCGCCCACCAACACAGTTCACGCCGGGGGCGTTTCTTCAGGGTGTAACACACTCCCCCTGTAGGAGTAATTTTATGCTGAAGCTGGAGTACAGCCCCTTTTCGCTTCATAGCGCTGTGATCTTGAGTAACAGGTCTAGTATTTTTCACATAGTGTGCTTTCTGTATCTCTATCTCTATCGTTCAATTAGACAAATTAAGGTAAATTCCAGATCATTCTCATAGCTTGTAAGAATATCTCCTTCATGGGCTCTTGGATGAGGAATTTCTTAGTAACCGATCTTAAAGCGACAATCGCAGTCGCCTCCATCTCTGCTTACATCGCCCATAGTTATGCAACTGCATTAACCACTTAAGGACCGCCTCCGGCCGATGGGCGGTGGCAAAGTCCGGGCCCAAACGACCGCAATACGCCCATCGGCGGGGGCGGCTGCGGGAGTGGCTATGCGACTATCGCGTCATTCGTGACGCGATCAGCCGCCGGGGACTGGCTCCGCCCCCCGTTCGCCGTAACCCGCCGGCCGTTCGGAAGCGCCGGCGGGTTACTAGCACCCGGTTCGCCGCTGAAACAATGTATAATAGGCTTTGTAATGTATACAAAGCCTATTATACTGGCTGCCTCCTGCCCTGGTGGTCCCAGTGTCCGAGGGACCACCAGGGCAGGCTGCAGCCACCCTAGTCTGCACCCAAGCACACTGATTTCCCCCCCCCCCTGCCCCAGATCGCCCACAGCACCCCTCAGACCCCCCCCTGCCCACCCCCCAGACCACCGTTTGCACCCAGTCACCCCCCTAATCACCCATCAATCACTCCCTGTCACTATCTGTCAACGCTATTTTTTTTTTAGTCCCTAATCTGCCCCTACTCCCTCCTGATCACCCCCCCCCCGTGTACTGTATGCATCTATCCCCCCTGATCACCTGTCAATCACCTGTCAATCAACCCCTGTCACTGCCACCCATCAATCAGCCCCTAACCAGCCCCTTGCGGGCAATCTGATCACCCACCCACACCAATAGATCGCCCGCAGGTCCGACATCAGATCACCTCCCAAGTGCAGTGTTTACATCTCTTCTCTCCTCTAAACACCCACTAATTACCCATCAATCACCCATCAATCACCCCCTATCACCACCTGTCACTGTTACCCATCAGATTAGACCCTAAACTGCCCCTAGGGCACCCAATCACCCGCCCACACCTCAGAACGCCCTCAGACCCCAGCCCTGATCACCTCGCCAGTGCATTGCTTGCATCTATTTCCCCCCTCTAATCACACCTTGAGACACCAGTCAATCACCTCCTGTCACCCCCTAGCACACCTACCCATCAGATCAGGCCCTAATTTGCCCCGTGTGGGCTCCTGATCACTCGGCCAAACCCTCAGATCCCCCTCAGACCCCCTTCCGATCACCTCCCCAGTGCATTGATTGCATCTATTTTCCCCTCTAACCGCCCCCTGAGACACCCATCAATCACCTCCTGTCACCCCCCCCTAGCACTCCTATCCATCAGATCAGGCCCAATACATCCTGTCATCTAAGAGGCCACCCTGCTTATGACCGGTTCCACAAAATTTGCCCCCTCATAGACCACCTGTCATCAAAATTTGCAGATGCTTATACCCCTGAACAGTCATTTTGAGAAATTTGGTTTCCAGACTACTCACAGTTTTGGGCCCGTAAAATGCCAGGGCAGTATAGGAACCCCACAAGTGACCCCATTTTAGAAAGAAGACACCCCAAGGTATTCTGTTAGGTGTATGATGAGTTCATAGAAGATTTTATTTTTTGTCAAGTTAGCGGAAATTGGGTTTTTATTGTTTTTTTCACAAAGTGTCATTTTTCACTAACTTGTGACAAAAAATAAAATCTTCTATGAACTCACCATACCCCTAACGGAATACCTTGGGGTGTCTTCTTTCTAAAATGGGGTCACTTGTAGGGTTCCAATAATGCCCTGGCATTTTAGGGGCCCTAAACCGTGAGGAGTAGTCTAGAAAACAAATGCCTCAAAATGACCTGTGAATAGGACGTTGGGCCCCTTAGCGCACCTAGGCTGCAAAAAAGTGTCACACGTGGTATCACCATACTCAGGAGAAGTAGTATAATGTGTTTTGTGGTGTATTTTTACACATACCCATGCTGGGTGGGAGAAATCTCTCTGTAAATGGACAATTGTGTGTAAAAAAAATCAAAAATGTGTCATTTACAGAGGTCTTTCTCCCACCCAGCATGGTTATATGTAAAAATACACCACAAAACACATTATACTACTTCTTCTGAGTACGGGGATACCACATGTGTGACACATTTTTGCAGCCTAACTGTGCTAAGGGGCCCAAAGTCCAATGAGTACCTTTAGGATTTCACAGGTCATTTTGAGAAATTTGGGTTCAAGACTACTCCTCACAGTTTAGGGCCCCTAAAATGCCAGGGCAGTATAGGAACCCCACAAGTAACCCCATTTTAGAAAGAAGACACCCCAAGGTATTCTGTTAGGAGTATGGTGAGTTCATAGAAGATTTTATTTATTTGTCACAAGTTAGCGGAAATTGATATGTATTGTTTTTTTTTCCCACAAAGTGTCATTTTCCGCCAACTTGTGACAAAAAAAAATCTTCTATGAACTCACCATACTCCTAACAGAATACCTTGGGGTGTCTTCTTTCTAAAATGGGGTCACTTGTGGGGTTCCTTTACTGTCCTGGCATTTTAGGGGCCCTAAACCGTGAGGAGTAGTCTAGAATCCAAATGCCTCAAAATGACCTGTGAATAGGACGTGAGGCCCCTTAGCGCACCTAGGTTGCAAAAAAGTGTCACATGTGGTATCGCCGTACTCAGAAGTAGTTTAATGTGTTTTGGGGTGTATTTTTATACATACCCATGCTGGGTGGGAGAAATCTCTCTGTAAATGGACAATTGTGTGTAAAAAAATAAATCAAATAATTGTCATTTACAGAGATATTTCTCCCACCCAGCATCTGTATGTGTAAAAATACACCCCAAAACACATTATACTACTTCTCCTGAGTACGGCGATACCACATGTGTGGCACTTTTTTGCACCCTAACTGCGCTAAGGGGCCCAAAGTCCAATGAGTACCTTTAGGATTTCACAGGTCATTTTGCGACATTTGGTTTCAAGACTACTCCTCACGGTTTAGGGCCCCTAAAATGCCAGGGCAGTATAGGAACCCCACAAATGACCCCATTTTAGAAAGAAGACACCCCAAGGTATTCCGTTAGGAGTATGGTGAGTTCATAGAAGATTTTATTTTTTGTCACAAGTTAGCGGAAAATGACACTTTGTGAAAAAAAACAATTAAAATCAATTTCCGCTAACTTGTGACAAAAAAAAAAAAATCTTCTATGAACTCTCCATACTACTAACGGAATACCTTGGGGTGTCTTCTTTCTAAAATGGGGTCATTTGTGGGGTTCCTATACTGTCCTGGCATTTTAGGGGCCCTAAACCGTGAGGAGTACTCTTGAAACCAAATTTCTCAAAATGACCTGTGAAATCCTAAAGGTACTCATTGGACTTTGGGCCCCTTAGCGCAGTTAGGGTGCAAAAAAGTGCCACACATGTGGTATCGCCATACTCAGGAGAAGTAGTATATAAATAGACAATTGTGTGTAAAAAAAAATTTAAAAAAAAATAAAAAATTGTCATTTACGGAGATATTTCTCCCACCCAGCATGGGTATGTGTAAAAAAAAAAAAATACACCCCAAAACTCATTCTACTACTTCTCCTGAGTACGGCAATACCACATGTGTGGCACTTTTTTGCAGCCTAACTGCGCTAAGGGGCCCAAAGTCCAATGAGCATCTTTAGGCTTTACAGGGGTGCTTACAATTAGGCACCCCCCAAAATGCCAGGACAGTGAACACACCCCACAAATTACCCCATTTTGGAAAGTAGACACTTCAAGGTATTCAGAGAGGAGCATAGTGAGTCTGTGGCAGATTTCTTTTTTTTTTTTATCGCAAGTTAGAAGAAATGGAAACTTTTTTTTTTTTTGTCACAAAGTGTCATTTTCCGCTAACTTGAGACGAAAAATAAAATCTTCTGTGAACTCACCATGCCTCTCACTGAATACTTTGGGATGTCTTCTTTCCAAAATGGGGTAATTTAGGGGGTATTTGTACTATCCTGGAATTTTAGCCCCTCATGAAACCTGACCGGTGCGCAGAAAAGTCAGAGATGCTTGAAAATGGGAAAATTCACTTTTGGCACCATAGTTTGTAAACGCTATAACTTTTACCCAATCCAATAAATATACACTGAATGTTTTTTTTTTTTTTATCAAAGACATGTAGCAGAATAACTTTCGCGCTCAAATGTATAGGAAATTTTACTTTATTTGAAAAATGTCAGCACAGAAAGTTAGTCATTTTTTTGACAAATTCATGTCTTTTTTGATGAATATAATAAGTAAAACTCGCAGCAGCAATCAAATAGCACCAAAAGAAAGCTGTATTAGTGACAAGAAAAGGAGGTAAAATTCATTTAGGTGGTAGGTTGTATGACTGAGCAATAAACCGTGAAAGCTGCAGTGGTCTGAATGGAGAAAAAGGCTCTGGTCCTTAAGGGGCGAAAAGACTGTGGTCCTCAAGTGGTTAAGTTGATTTACAGCAATATAGCTCACTACAACATTGAGTTATCTATCTATCAAGCTTTTTATCAAGTAAGCCAGCTTCTAATCACACTAAATCAATGCAGTCACTCATAGGCATTCATACGTAGAAACGCCCTTTAGATCCAACTCTCTATTTAGGCCATGTGGCTACAAAGTATTAAACTTTATATATCCACATGGCCTCTTTACAGTACAGCAAATCATCATCATCTCCACATCTATTAGAAATGTTCAGTATCTTTTGTATTCACTATGGACCATTCTGTCCCGTAAGTTTGGCGCACATTTTGCAGTCATAAGAGGTCTTGGACCCACTATTTTCAAAATATCAGATGAGGCACTTAATATACCCCAATTTTTTTTCCAAGATATTTTGAAGACATTACCAATGGGTACCATATCTGCTGATCAGTCTCAAGTAATTATCATCTTTGAGATTTACATCCAGAACCGCTGGTGTTCTAGCAAGCTTATAGCTTAAAAATTTTACAGAGCCACATCAACCCAACATGCAAGAAAGCCTGTTTTGTACTTTTGGTTGCCCTCAGTGCATGGCAGGGATTGATATGGCTCTATGAGATAGGGCTTGGACCAGTACAACAGTTATGCCTGACGAATTAACCACCTGCTGCTGTCTGTCAGGGGTCCTGCTACATAACCATAACAATCAGGTGCTGTCTTCCTGACAGTGTAAAGATTAGAGGTTGGTAAAACTTCAAGTAGCCCATTTCATGTAAACAAAATTGGTAAATGTGGTGGTAAAAATATAAAGTGCATGGTAACCAATGCTCGGAGCCTTGCAAATAAAATAGACGTGAACTAGAGTTCATTCTGTATGACAAAGGCTATGACATTGTGGGAATAACCGAGACATGGATGGATGAAAGCCATGACTGGATAGCTAATTTAAAAGAATACAAATGTGTTTAGGAGGGATAGAACAGGGAAAAAAGGTGGTTTGTCTCTTTGTTAAGAATTCTTTTACAGCTGTCCTCAACGATGAGATGAAGGAAGATTGCGAAAATGTGGAGTCCGTTTGGGTAAATTATTCATGGTGGAAATAAAAGTTGCCAATTGCTTATTGGGGTATGCTACAGGCCACCTCTTATTAATGAAGCTGCAGAACTGCGATTACTACAGCAAACTGAAAAAGCTGCCTGCAAATAAAAATTAGGTCATAGTTATGGGCGACTTCAACTTTCCAGACATTGACTGGGGTATTGAGGCTACCCATTCTGGTAAAAGCAGCAGATTTCTGGCAGCACTACAGGACAATTACTTGACTCAAATGGTAACAGAACCAACTAGGGGGAATGCGTTACTGGATCTGATCATTTCTAATAGACCAGATAATGTATCAAATGTGCAGGTTCAAGAACATTTGGGAAATGGTGATCACAACATGATAACGTTTGATCTGGTGACTGATAGGCCACGGGGCAGCGGGACCACTAAAACTATGAATTTTAGAAAAGCAAAGTTCAATCAAATTAGGCAGGCACTAAGTTTGGTGAACTGGGATAATGTACTACAAGGGGGGGACACTGAAGGGAAATGGCAAGCTTTTAAACTTATTCTCAATCAATACTGTAGTATGTATATCCCATATGGAAACAAAATGTCTAGGAATAAAAAAAAGGCCTCTATGGATGAATAGAAAGGTTAGAGATAAAATGAAGAGGAAAAAGAGTGCCTGGAAGGTCCTAAAACAGGAGGGGACCGAGGCTGCACTAAGCAATTATAAGGAGTGCAATAAAAAATGTAAAAAAAGAAATTAGGCTGGCAAAGATCGAAGCTGAAAATCAAATTGCTAAGGATATCAAATCTAACCCAAAAAAGTTTTACAAGTACATCAACTCTAAAAAAAGAAAGGTTGACTATATAGGACTCCTAAAGGATGAGGGTGGGTACTCAATGGTGGATGACCAAGGTAAGGCAGAGTTATTAAATGCTTTCTTTGCTTCTGTCTTCACAAAGGAAACGGCACTGTTGCAAATTACAGAGGCAGAAGAGTCTCAATCTTGTAACTGTAATATGAAATACTTAACGCAGGAAGAAGTGAAGGCAAGACCAAATAAATAAAAAATAGACAAGGCACCTGGCCCGGATGGCATGCATCATCGGGTCCTAAGGGAATAAAGTTCAGTTATAGATAAACCCCTTTATCGTATCTTTTGTGACTCTTTCAACTGGCAGAGTCCCAGTGGATTGGCGTACAGCCCACGTTTTCCCATTATTTAAGGGGGGGGGGGGGGGAATCAAATCCAGGAAATTATAGACCTGTAAGCTTAACATCAGTTGTATGCAAACTATTTGAGGGGTTACTAAGAGATGCTATACATGACTTCATAGTAGAAAATAAGCTTATTTCTCAGCATCAACACGGGTTTACTAAAGACAGGTCCTGTTTGACTAACATGCTCAGCTTTTATGAGGTAGTGAACGCTAATATGGATATTGGGAATGCTGAAGATGTGATATACTTGGACTTTGCAAAGGCCTTCAACACTGTTCCCCACAAAAGTCTGGTGCAAAAGTTGAGGATGCAAGGACTGGGGAAGAGTCTGTGTGCATGGATAGGGAACTGGCTAATGGACAGAAAACAAAGAGTTGTGGTCAATTGATCGTACTCAAAATGGGAGACTGTTAGCAGTGGGGTCCCACAGGGGTCTGTACTGGGTCCAGTGCTCTTCCATTTATTTATTAATGACCTAGTAGATGCAGTAGTAAGCAATGTTGCTATTTTTGCAAATGATACAAAATTGTGCAGATCAACTCTCAGGAAGATAGTGATATATTGCAACAGGATCTGGATAGGATGGCTATATGGGCACATGCATGGCAGATGAAATTCAATGTTGAAAAATGTAAAGTCATGCATTTTGGTTGTACCAATGGTCTAGCACCATACAAAATAAATGGGATACAGTAGGGGACATCAAACTTGGAGAAGGACTTAGGAGTACTCATCGACAACAATTTAAATAATCGTACTCCATGCCAAACCGCTGCAGCTAACAAAATTTTGGGATGCATTAAAAGGGAAATAAAAACTCGAGATGCTAGCATAATATTGCCCCTGTTTAACTGTCTAGTAAGGCCACATCTGGAATATGGAATTCAGTTCTGGGCACCACATTACAAAAAAGATACTGCAGTTTTAGAGCAGGTGCAGAGACGAGCAACAAAATTGATACGTGGGATGGAAGGTCTCACTTACCAAGAAAGGTTACATAAACTGGGTTTATTTAGTCTAGAGAAAAGACGCCTTATAGGAGATCTAATTAACATGTATAAATACATCAGAGGGCAATATAATAGCTTGGCGGATGAGCTTTTTGTCCCTAGGCCTTCTCAAAGGACTAGAGGACATGATCTGCGCATGGAGGAAAAATGTTTTAGCCATTTATTTAGGAAAGGGTTCTTTACAGTAAGAGTGATTAAGATGTGGAATGCATTGCCACAGGAAGTCGTTATGGCAAACTCTATACCTGCATTTAAGGCTTAGATGCTTTCCTTGCGTTGAAAGACATCCATGGCTACAATTACTAGGTAATGCCTAATGATGTTGATCTAGGGATTTTATCTGATTGCCATCTGGAGTCGGGAAAGAATTTTTCCCTTTTGGCGCTAATTGGACCATGCTTAATAAGGGTTTTTTCGCCTTCCTCTGGATCAACAGGGATATGTGAGGGAGCAGGCTGGAGTTGTACTTTGTACTTGTTGAACTCGATGGACGGATGTCTTTTTTTCAACCAAAATAACTATGTAACTATGCCAATTTCGTCAGTAAGGACCAACTAGAAGTACTGCTATAAGCTACTAGTGCCAAACTATTATTGCCATCCTGTGCTGCTATAACTACAGTACAAAGAGACTGGACTCTCACAGCTCCTAGCACCATATGTAACAAAAAAGAGGTTTATAATGGAAATTGAAATCGTCCAATAAGAGCAAGACTGTAAATAAAAAAAAAATTAAAAAAAATAAAAACCACTGCCTATGTTTCTTGTACAAATCTTGCCTGAGATTAGGAGTTACTGTTGTCGGCTGAACTGAACTGGCTACCTGACACGATAGCTTAATTATGTCGATGGTTCCTGTGATTGTGACAACCCCAGGTTCATCTAAAAGACAAAAGACCAGGAGCCCAATGGTGCAGAATCGTGTAAGATTCAGGAAAGCAAATTGCTGAGGATATATATACTCACAAAGGTGGGTTGCAAATCCTTGCAACCCCCGTCAGAGCAGGCGGGAAATTAACCATCCCTGCTCAGTTCCCTAGGTCTGTGACAGGAACTGGGTGGTCGCACTCCGGAAGTTCTTTAAACAACTAAAAAACGATCACCTCTAAAAGAGGTATGACAAGACGGGTGGAGGCACCCAATGCATAAAAGATAGGCTTATTATTATTTATTATTCAGTATTAATAATATAGTGCCGACATCTTCCGTAGCGCTGTACAGAGTATATATAGTCTTGTCACTAACTGTCCCTCAAAGGAGCTCACAATCTAGTCCCTACCATAGTCGTATGTCTTTATTGTGTAGTGCATGTATATTTTAGTCTAGGGCCAATTTTAGAAGGCAGCCAATTAACTTATTTGTATGTTTTTGGAATGTGGGAGGAAACCGGAGTTCCCGGAGGAAACCCACACAGACACAGGGAGAATATACAAACTCCCTGCAGATAATGACCTGGTTGGGATGTGACCCAGGGACCCAGCGCTGCAAGGCGAGAGTGCTAACCACTACGCCACCGTGCTGCCCAAATGTATGTACTCTAATAAAAGCCCTTTTTCAATAAACTGGTCCAAATTCTTCAAGAGAGGTAAGATGACCTCTTTGTTTATAAGGTTAACAGCTTATTAGCCTATCTTTTATGCATTGGGCAGGCGCGTAGCTAGGGGGGGTCGGGGTAGGACAAGTGGCGCCGGGTCCCCAAGGGCGCCCAGCTGAGCTGCGGGGTTTTTTTTTTTTTTTTTCCCTTTTTGGGGAGGGGAGCAGCGCAGGGAAGAGGGAGAGCTGTGCGGACGGTGGAGAAGGGGGCCATCCCCCCCCCCTTCCCTCACCTTAGGGTGCTCTCCCTCCCTCGCTGTCCCCTCCATTATTGTCCGGGTGGCTGGCAGCGGCAGGCGGAACTCACCTCCGTCTCGCTCCAGCGCTGGAAGTTCGGGTGCCGCAGCCACTGCTCTGGTCTGGACCAGACCGAGTAGCAGCAAATCCATCCGGCGCTGCGACGAGATGGAGGTAAGTTCCGCCCGCCGCTGCCAGCCACCCGGACATTAATGGAGGGGACAGCGAGGGAGGGAGAGCACCCTAAGGTGAGGGAAGGGGTGGGAGATGGCCCCCTTCTCCACCGTCCGCACAGCTCTCCCTCTTCTCTGCGCTGCTCCTCTCCTGCTGGGGGGGGGGGGGGGGGAACCTGGCTACCTACTCTGGGCACATATACCCCTGGCTACATGTACTGGGCCCTTTTCCCCCTGGCTACATGTACTGGGCACATATACCCCTGGCTACATATACTGGGCACATATACCCCTGGCTACCTATACTGGGCACATATACCCTGACTACATATACTGGGCACATATAACCCTGACTACATATCCCCCTGACTATATATACTAAGCACATTTACCCCTGACTATATATACTGGGCACATATACCCCTGACTATATATACTGGGCACATATACCCCTGACCATATATACTGGGCACATATACCCCTGACCATATATACTGGGCACATATACCCCTGACTATATATACTGGGCACATATACCCCTGGCTACATATACTGGGCACATATACCCCTGGCTACATATACTGGGCACATATACCCCTGGCTACATATACTGGGCACATATACCCCTGGCTACATATACTGGGCACATATACCCCTGGCTACATATACTGGGCACATATACCCCTGGCTACATATACTGGGCACATATACCCCTGGCTACATATACTGGGCACATATACCCCTGGCTACATATACTGGGCACATATACCCCTGGCTACATATACTGGGCACATATACCCCTGGCTACATATACTGGGCACATATACCCCTGGCTACATATACTGGGCACATATACCCCTGGCTACATATACTGGGCACATATACCCCTGGCTACATATACTGGGCACATAAACCCCTGGCTACATATACTGGGCACATAAACCCCTGGCTACATATACTGGGCACATATACCCCTGGCTACATATACTGGGCACATATACCCCTGGCTACATATACTGGGCACATATACCCCTGGCTACATATACTGGGCACATATACCCCTGGCTACATATACTGGGCACATATACCCCTGGCTACATATACTGGGCACATATACCCCTGGCTACATATACTGGGCACATATACCCCTGGCTACATATACTGGGCACATATACCCCTGGCTACATATACTGGGCACATATACCCCTGGCTACATATACTGGGCACATATACCCCTGGCTACATATACTGGGCACATATACCCCTGGCTACATATACTGGGCACATATACCCCTGGCTACATATACTGGGCACATATACCCCTGGCTACATATACTGGGCACATATACCCCTGGCTACATATACTGGGCATATATACCCCTGGCTACATATACTGGGCATATATACCCCTGGCTACATATACTGGGTACATATTATACCCCTGGCTACATATACCCCTGGCTACATATACCCCTGGCTACATATACTGGGCACATATACCCCTGGCTACATATACCCCTGGCTACATATAACCCTGGCTACATATAACCCTGGCTACATATAACCCTGGCTACATATAACCCTGGCTACATATAACCCTGGCTACATATAACCCTGGCTACATATAACCCTGGCTACATATAACCCTGGCTACATATAACCCTGGCTACATATAACCCTCTGACTACATATACTGGGCACATATACACCTGGCTACATATACTGGGCACATATACACCTGGCTATATATACTGGGCACATATACACCTGGCTATATATACTGGGGACATATACCCCTGCCTACATATACTGGGCATATATACCCCTGCCTACATATACTGGGCACATATACCCCTGCCTACATATACTGGGCAAATATACCCCTGGCTACCTGTTTTGGGGACATCTATACCGCTGGCCACCTATTCTGGGGACACCTATAGACCTGGGGCTACCTATTTTTGGGGAACCACTGCTGTCCGATTGAGTGTATTCTGGGGAACTGCTGCCAGGTGAGAGGTGTCTACCATATTAAGGGGGCATCTGTCTATTTATGTGAAATGCTGTCTATTTATGTGCCTCATGACTGCTAAATTTGTCTTGTTGGGGGGCCTCATGGTTACTGAATTTGTCTTGTTGGGGGCCTCATATTTGCTCATGATTGCTGAATTTGTCTTGATGGGTGGGGGGGGGCTCATGATTGCTGAATTTGTCTTGGAACATGCTGGAAGGTACACACTGAGGGAGGGTGGGTGAGCGTGAGCCGGCTAACCTCCATGTACATTTGGCTCCACCCATAACCACACCCAGTTATTTGGCCACGCCCCCTTTTTCGACGCAGCACGCTGAATAAAGGGCCTTCACCTTAGGCTGTGCATTGATGGTCTTTGTCCCCGGGCACTGAAAGCCCTAGCTACGCCTCTGGCATTGGGTGCCTCCACCCCTGTTTTAAGTGACCTGACAGAATAGTTCAGGATCTGCCTGTGATGGTCTTTCTGTGGTGTGATGTGCTAAATTCTACTTTGGAAAACTCTAAATAATCTGATAACAAAAAGTAAGAAATGTTGTGAGTCATTCTATTTGTCAGTAAGAAGCTGAGGGGGCTCAGGCTTCATACTGTGTGGGGAAAAAATGACACAATAATAGTTATGAATTCCACAATATCATACAATATAAATATTCCACTTCTTTTTAAAGTTATTTTATTATTCAAATGAACCAAGACTATTGCATCATCCTGTATCCCGAAAAACCCTTATTTCAAGGCAGCAGAGAAGGTGAAACATTTGCATCGGGGGGAGCCATTCTGTACTGTGTGCACCTTCCTGAGGAGGAATGGAGCGGCTGAGGGCATGGGTGTAGCAATCACTCCTGCAACCCCTGTCATCGCAGGAGGGCCCAGAGGCTTTGGGGCCCCTTCTCATTCCTCTCCCCAACCGCAAGTGCTGCCAATTATCAAAGAAACCTTACTGTTCGCTCACAAAAACTGTCCCTGCCACCTCCTCTTGCCATGTAGAATAGCAAGTAGAGGGAGCGTCTAACTTTTTCTTGCTTCTTGACACACTCTGCTGCCATTCGCTGGATCACAATCACGTGACCCTCATGGGGTTTGGGGACCATGCTATCATTTTTGAAGGGGGGGAGGGGGCTATTAAGTCTAGTTATGCCTCTGGCTGAGGGTGAGCAGTTTGTTTGTCACAGGCTCACAGCCAGCCAGTGTGCGATTGTTTTGAGCTGCAGCATGTCATGTGAGAACATTAACCACTTAGACACTGAAGCGAAAAAAAATTATGATATTATGATTTGTATGTGTAGAACAGCTAAGAAATAAAACATTACAATCAGATACATCAGTCTAATTGTTTCCGGTACAGGAAGATTTAAGAAACTCCAGTTATCGCTATACAAAAAAGCCATTAAGCTCTACGACTTTCAAAGTCGTGGAGAGTGCTGTTATCTGACTTTTATTATCTCAAGTGTTAGTTAGTTTTTTACTTTTCCTCTGCCAGAGGAGAGGTCATTAGTTCAGACTGCTCTGAAATAATCATTTTGAATGCTGAGTGTTGTGTAATCTGCACATATTCGAGAATGATGCAATGTTAGAAAAAACACTATATACCTGAAAATAAAAATATGAGAATATTTTCTTTGCTGCTAATCTTCTAGTAATTCTTCATAGTACACAACCAATTCATTATATCATATTATTTTTTCCGCTTCAGTGTCTCTTTAACCACTTAAGGACCGCCCCCAGCCGATGGGCGGCGGCAAAGTCCGGGCCCAAACGACCGCAATACGCCCATCGGTGGGGGCGGCTGCGGGAGTGGCTATGCGGCGATCGCGTCATTCGTGACGCGATCAGCCGCCGGGGACTGGCTCCGCCCCCGTTCGCTGTAACCTGCCGGCCGTTCGGAAGCGCCGGCGGGTTACTAGCACCCGGATCGCCGCTGAAACAATGTATACAAAGCCTATTATACTGGCTGCCTCCTGCCCTGGTGGTCCCAGTGTCCGAGGGACCACCAGGGCAGGCTGCAGCCACCATAGTCTGCACCCAAGCACACTGATTTCCCCCCCCCCCCTGCCCCAGATCGCCCACAGCACCCCTCAGACCCCCTCCCTGCCCACCCCCCAGACCACTGTTTGCACCCAGTCACCCCCCCTAATCACCCATCAATCACTCCCTGTCACTATCTGTCAACGCTATTTTTTTTTTTTTTTTAGTCCCTAATCTGCCCACTACTCCCTCCTGATTCTCCCCAGACCCCCCCACCCATGTGTACTGTATGCATCTATCCCCCCTGATCACCTGTCAATCACCCCTCAATCACCCCCTGTCACTGCCACCCATCAATCAGCCCCTAACCTGCCCCTTGCGGGCAATCTGATCACCCACCCACACCAATAGATCGCCCGCAGATCCGACATCTGATCACCTCCCAAGTGCAGTGTTTACATCTCTTCTCTCCTCTAACCCACTAATTACCCATCAATCACCCCCTATCACCACCTGTCACTGTTACCCATCAGATTAGACCCTAATCTGCCCCTAGGGCACCCAATCACCCGCCCACACCTCAGAACGCCCTCAGACCCCAGCCCTGATCACCTCGCCAGTGCATTGCTTGCATCTATTTCCCCCCTCTAATCACACCTTGAGACACCCATCAATCACCTCCTGTCACCCCCTAGCACATCTACCCATCAGATCAGGCCCTAATTTGCCCCGTGTGGGCTCCTGATCACTCGGCCAAACCCTCAGATCCCCCTCAGACCCCCTTCCGATCACCTCCCCAGTGCATTGATTGCATCTATTTTCCCCTTTAACCGCCCCCTGAGACACCCATCAATCACCTCCTGTCACCCCCCTAGCACTCCTATCCATCAGATCAGGCCCAAAACATCCTGTCATCTAAGAGGCCACCCTGCTTATGACCGGTTCCACAAAATTTGCCCCCTCATAGACCACCTGTCATCAAAATTTGCAGATGCTTATACCCCTGAACAGTAATTTTGAGAAATTTGGTTTCCAGACTACTCAGTTTTGGGCCCGTAAAATGCCAGGGCAGTATAGGAACCCCTCAAGTGACCCCATTTTAGAAAGAAGACACCCCAAGGTATTCTGTTAGGTGTATGATGAGTTCATAGAAGATTTTTTTTTTTTTGTCAAAAGTTAGCGGAAATTGGATTTTTATTGTTTTTTTCACAAAGTGTCATTTTTCACTAACTTGTGACAAAAAATAAAATCTTCTATGAACTCACCATACCCCTAACGGAATACCTTGGGGTGTCTTCTTTCTAAAATGGGGTCACTTGTAGGGTTCCAATACTGCCCTGGCATTTTAGGGGCCCTAAACCGTGAGGAGTAGTCTAGAAAACAAATGCCTCAAAATGACCTGTGAATAGGACGTTGGGCCCCTTAGCGCACCTAGGCTGCAAAAAAGTGTCACACGTGGTATCGCCATACTCAGGAGAAGTATTATAATGTGTTTTGTGGTGTATTTTTACACATACCCATGCTGGGTGGGATAAATCTCTCTGTAAATGGACAATTGTGTGTAAAAAAAAAAAAAAAAATCAAAAATGTGTCATTTACAGAGATATTTCTCCCACCCAGCATGGTTATATGTAAAAATACACCACAAAACACATTATACTACCTCTTCTGAGTACGGCGATACCACATGTGACACTTTTTTGCAGCCTAACTGTGCTAAGGGGCCCAAAGTCCAATGAGTACCTTTAGGATTTCACAGGTCATTTTGAGACATTTGGGTTCAAGACTACTCCTCACGGTTTAGGGCCCCTAAAATGCGAGGGCAGTATAGGAACCCCACAAGTAACCCCATTTTAGAAAGAAGACACCCCAAGGTATTCTGTTAGGTGTATGATGAGTTCAAAGATTTTATTTTGTCACAAGTTAGCGGAAATTGATATATATTGTTTTTTTTTTTTCACAAAGTGTCATTTTCCGCCAACTTGTGACAAAAGAAAATCTTCAAGACTACTCCTCACGGTTTAGGGCTCCTAAAATTCCGTTAGGAGTATGGTGAGTTCATAGAAGAATTTTTTTTGTCACAAGTTAGCGGAAATTGATTTTAATTTGTTTTTTTTCACAAAGTGTCATTTTCCGCTAACTTGTGACAAAAAATAAAATCTTCCATGAACTCACCATACTCCTAACAGAATACCTTGGGGTGTCTTCTTTCTAAAATGGGATCACTTGTGGGGTTCCTATACTGCCCTGGCATTTTAGGGGCCCTAAACCGTGAGGAGTAGTCTAGAATCCAAATGCCTCAAAATGACCTGTGAATAGGACGTGAGGCCCCTTAGCGCACCTAGGTTGAAAAAAAGTGTCACACGTGGTATCGCCGTACTCAGAAGAAGTAGTTTAATGTGTTTTGGGGTGTATTTTTATACATACCCATGCTGGGTGGGAGAAATCTCTCTGTAAATGGACAATTGTGTGTAAAAAAAAATAAATCAAATAATTGTCATTTACAGAGATATTTCTCCCACCCAGCATCTGTATGTGTAAAAATACACCCCAAAACACATTATACTACTTCTCCTGAGTACGGTGATACCACATGTGTGGCACTTTTTGCACCCTAACTGCGCTAAGGGGCCCAAAGTCCAATGAGTACCTTTAGGATTTCACAGGTCATTTTGCGACATTTGGTTTCAAGACTACTCCTCACGGTTTAGGGCCCCTAAAATGCCAGGGCAGTATAGGAACCCCACAAATGACCCCATTCTAGAAAGAAGACACCCAAACGTATTCCGTTAGGAGTATGGTGAGTTCATAGAAGATTTTATTTTTTGTCACAAGTTAGCGGAAAATGACACTTTGTGAAAAAAAACAATTAAAATCAATTTCCGCTAACTTGTGACAAAAAAAAAAATCTTCTATGAACTCTCCATACTACTAACGGAATACCTTGGGGTGTCTTCTTTCTAAAATGGGGTCATTTGTGGGGTTCCTTTACTGTCCTGGCATTTTAGGGGCCCTAAACCGTGAGGAGTAGTCTTGAAACCAAATTTCTCAAAATGACCTGTGAAATCCTAAAGGTACTCATTGGACTTTGGGCCCCTTAGCACAGTTAGGGTGTAAAAAAGTGCCACACATGTGGTATCGCCGTACTCAGGAGAAGTAGTATAATGTGTTTTGGGGTGTATTTTTCCACATACCCATGCTGAGTGGGAGAAATATCTCTATAAATAGACAATTGTGTGTAAAAAAAAAAATAAAACAATTGTCATTTACGGAGATATTTCTCCCACCCAGCATGGGTATGTGTAAAAATACAGCCCAAAACACATTATACTACTTCTCCTGAGTACGGCAATACCACATGTGTGGCACTTTTTTGCAGCCTAACTGCGCTAAGGGGCCCAAAGTCCAATGAGCATCTTTAGGCTTTACAGGGGTGCTTACAATTAGGCACCCCCCAAAATGCCAGGACAGTGAACACACCCCACAAATTACCCCATTTTGGAAAGTAGACACTTCAAGGTATTCAGAGAGGAGCATAGTGAGTCCGTGGCAGATTTCATTTTTTTTTTTTTGTCGCAAGTTAGAAGAAATGGAAACTTTTTTTTTTTTGTCACAAAGTGTCATTTTCCGCTAACTTGTGACGAAAAATAAAATCTTCTATGAACTCACCATGCCTCTCACTGAATACTTTGGGATGTCTTCTTTCCAAAATGGGGTCATTTGGGGGGTATTTGTACTATCCTGGAATTTTAGCCCCTAATGAAACATGACAGGTGCGCAGAAAAGTCAGAGATGCTTGAAAATGGGAAAATTCACTTTTGGCACCATAGTTTGTAAACGCTATAACTTTTACCCAATCCAATAAATATACACTGAATGTTTTTTTTTTTTAATCAGACATGTAGCAGAATAACTTTCGCACTCAAATGTATAGGAAATTTTACTTTATTTGAAAAATGTCAGCACAGCAAGTTAAAAAAGTCATTTTTTTGACAAAATTCATGTCTTTTTTGATGAATATAATAAGTAAAACTCGCAGCAGCAATCAAATAGCACCAAAAGAAAGCTGTATTAGTGACAAGAAAAGGAGGTAAAATTCATTTAGGTGGTAGGTTGTATGACCGAGCAATAAACCGTGAAAGCTGCAGAGGTCTGAATGGAGAAAAAGGCTCTGGTCCTTAAGAGGCGAAAAGACTGTGGTCCTCAAGTGGTTAAAGTGGACCCAAATTAAAAATACAAGATTTCGGGAATAAAATCTATTTTCTAAATTATAAGAATAAATAGCAGCCTTTTTTCAGCTGCATGATGACAAATCTAAAATATTTTCCATTTATTGGAGGAACCCCTCCCTTCCTTTCATATTGCCTGGATTTTTCCGGCAAACTTGCGGAGGAGATAAAAAACAAAAACAAAACACAGGCTGCTACTGATGATGTCACAGGGGAGGTGATCTCAGCTTGTGTGAGATTTCACATAGGTGATGCCCCTGTGAGGTAGGGTAGCTGATGACAAACACACCCATGATCTAAAACCTCCTAATCTCAGAAGTAATGGCTGCCACCTGTATAAACCTAGTTATGAAAAGAGAAGGGTGAAAAGCATGCACTGAAATGCTCATAGGCTTAAAGGAGTGTTTATTTAGTATGTGTGTGAGTGGTACAACTAAATATTTTGAATTAAAAAAAAGTTTGGTTTGGGTCCGCTTTAATGACATGGTGACTTATAAAAACGGCTTGCTAGAGCCTCTTAATGGCTCCAGGACATTTTTATAAGTCAGACAGTGCTGCTCCCGCGCGTGCATCCCCATGCACGTGAAAATAGTGGGGGAAAAAAACCACCAAAGAAAACACCTTTCATTCCAAATACTGTATTGTCACCATACTTTGTACTAGGGACATAATTAAAATCTTGTGATAACCAGAACAAATAGGCAGATGAAATGTGGTGTTTTATGCACAGTAGCAGTGTTTCTGTTAAAACTATAGGGGATGAAATTGGAGAAATAGTGTGGCTTTTTTTTTTTTCATTTTTCCTCGTTTTTCCCTTTTAAAATGCATAGAAAATAAAGTAATTACTGAAAACAAATATCAACCCCAAAAAGCCCAATTGGTGGTGAAATAAACAAGATCTACATCATTTCATTGTGATTAGTAGTGATTGAGCTATTGGCAAATGAAAGGAATGAGCACTGAAAGCATACCTTCCAACTTTTTGAGATGAGAAAGAGGGACACTTAAGCTACGCCCCTGCCACACACCTGATCACGCCCCTGTCATGCCCCTAGTCACGCATACCATAAAGATTTCATAAGAAAAATGTTTTATAATTCAAACCACACTGGTCCTTTCAATCCTGGTTCATTTTCCTTCATATTAAAATTTTAAAATTAGCAATATATCAATTTAAAGGATGTGAATAAAGTTTATAGTCAATCAAACACATTTTTTTAGTATAAAATATATATATATATATATATATATGTATGTATGTATGTGTATGTGTGTATGTGTGTATGTGTGTATGTGTGTATGTGTGTATGTGTGTATGTGTGTATGTGTGTATGTGTGTATGTGTGTATGTGTGTATGTGTGTATGTGTGTATGTGTGTATGTGTGTATGTGTGTATGTGTGTATGTGTGTATGTGTGTATGTGTGTATGTGTGTATGTGTGTATGTGTGTATGTGTGTATGTGTGTATGTGTGTATGTGTGTATGTGTGTATGTGTGTATGTGTGTATGTGTGTATGTGTGTATGTGTGTATGTGTGTATCTCTCTATCTCTCTATCTCTCTATCTCTCTATCTCTCTATCTCTCTATCTCTCTATCTCTCTATCTCTCTATCTCTCTATCTCTCTATCTCTCTATCTCTCTATCTCTCTATCTCTCTATCTCTCTATCTCTCTATCTCTCTATCTCTCTATCTCTCTATCTCTCTATCTCTCTATCTCTCTATCTCTCTATCTCTCTATCTCTCTATCTCTCTATCTCTCTATCTCTCTATCTCTCTATCTCTCTATCTCTCTATCTCTCTATCTCTCTATCTCTCTATCTCTCTATCTCTCTATCTCTCTATCTCTCTATCTCTCTATCTCTCTATCTCTCTATCTCTCTATCTCTCTATCTCTCTATCTCTCTATCTCTCTATCTCTCTATCTCTCTATCTCTCTATCTCTCTATCTCTCTATCTCTCTATCTCTCTATCTCTCTATCTCTCTATCTCTCTATCTCTCTATCTCTCTATCTCTCTATCTCTCTATCTCTCTATCTCTCTATCTCTCTATCTCTCTATCTCTCTATCTCTCTATCTCTCTATCTCTCTATCTCTCTATCTCTCTATCTCTCTATCTCTCTATCTCTCTATCTCTCTATCTCTCTATCTCTCTATCTCTCTATCTCTCTATCTCTCTATCTCTCTATCTCTCTATCTCTCTATCTCTCTATCTCTCTATCTCTCTATCTCTCTATCTCTCTATCTCTCTATCTCTCTATCTCTCTATCTCTCTATCTCTCTATCTCTCTATCTCTCTATCTCTCTATCTCTCTATCTCTCTATCTCTCTATCTCTCTATCTCTCTATCTCTCTATCTCTCTATCTCTCTATCTCTCTATCTCTCTATCTCTCTATCTCTCTATCTCTCTATCTCTCTATCTCTCTATCTCTCTATCTCTCTATCTCTCTATCTCTCTATCTCTCTATCTCTCTATCTCTCTATCTCTCTATCTCTCTATCTCTCTATCTCTCTATCTCTCTATCTCTCTATCTCTCTATCTCTCTATCTCTCTATCTCTCTATCTCTCTATCTCTCTATCTCTCTATCTCTCTATCTCTCTATCTCTCTATCTCTCTATCTCTCTATCTCTCTATCTCTCTATCTCTCTATCTCTCTATCTCTCTATCTCTCTATCTCTCTATCTCTCTATCTCTCTATCTCTCTATCTCTCTATCTCTCTATCTCTCTATCTCTCTATCTCTCTATCTCTCTATCTCTCTATCTCTCTATCTCTCTATCTCTCTATCTCTCTATCTCTCTATCTCTCTATCTCTCTATCTCTCTATCTCTCTATATTATATTTACATAGAAAAAGGGACTAAGGCCTGAAAGAGGGACAGTTGGGAGCTATGCTGAAAGGTGAAAATTGCTCTTGTCCGTTAAGGTAAAAACGACCTTGGGGTGAAGTGGTTAAATGAAGCAGAGTAAATTGTCGATTGCTGTGCAATCATTCTAAATTGGAAGGGGGGGGGGGCGCATCCTCACAAGTTTGTCTCAGACAGCAAAAAGTCTACAACTGTGTGGTGGTGGTGTGCAAATTTGTGTATTTGGTTAAAGGCAGGGAACCTAAACTGAGGATATGGATGTTTGCTTTTTAAACAATACCAATTGCCTGCCTGACTCTTCTGCTGATGTCTTTGGCTGCAGTGGTGGCTGAATCGCACACCTAAGACAAGCATGCAGCTAATCCAGTCTGACTTCAGTCAGAGAACCTGATCTGCATGCTTGTTGAGGGGCTGTGGCTGAAAGTATTAGAGACACAGGATCAGCAGGAGAGTCAGGCAACTGGTATTATTTTAAAAGGAAAAATCCATATCCTTCTCAGTTTAGGTTCCCTTTAAAAAATAGGAGAGCTCAAGAAATGATTGATATTCGCCATGTAATTCATTCATGTTATTTGATCCACAATGAGCCAGTGGGTAATCATCTTTTCTACTGGCAGACATGAAAAAACAAAACTAGACAGCACCAACTGCCATTTATTTATAACCACACCCCACAACAATGCGATAGGTAAAAAGGTGGTCTTCCCCCCCCCCCCCCCCCTTTTTATAGATAAACATATGCACAGCGGGAGATACTTGTTGCTTGGCAGTTGGAAACCTGTTATTTCCCACAATGCAACAAGGTTCACAAACAGGAAACTGTCAGGATCTAGGCTAAAGATTTCTCGTTATAAAGGGGGTATCAGCTACTGATTGGGATGAAGTTCAATCCCTGGTTACAGTTCCTTTTTAAGAAACTACTGAAGCCAGAAAGGTCAGCAGGACTGCCAAGCAGCTGGTATAATTTAAAAGGAAATGCATATAGAAGCCTCCTATATCCCTCTTATGCTTGGTACACATGGTGCGTTTTTTTCGGGCGATTCTCCGTTCAATCAATTTTTTTTTTTACTCCTTTTTCCGCTCGAGTTTCTGCTTGATTCTCATCTTTTCTTATCAATTTCCATTCACTTCTATGAATAGAAAGTAACGATCAAAAGTAATATCGGACATGTCGGAAATTATCTATTGAACGCATCTATCTAACGTAAAAACTTATCGTGCATACCAAGCATTACTTCAGGTTCTCTTCAAGGTAACAAAGAAAGTAACTTCAAAGGCATATTATTTGCATGCATTTTGCTTGCTAGCGGAAACTGTTTTACACCCCATTGACTCTTTCTACCTCTGCCCATTGTTTTTGTCATTTATCAAAGCATAATGATTGTTCTCCGTCAACAAGTGTATGGTCACTGGGAAACTGAAGCAGTCATTATAAGCCAGTGGCCTTGTCTCTTCCTTAACCTGCTGGGCGTTCTGATTATGCGCAGCCGCATGGCTGCGCATGGTTTTTTATACCTAATTTTTTTTAATCATGTAGCTAGCCTAGCGCTAGCTACATGATACCCCCCCCTCCCTGCCAATTCCCACCCACCCTTCCGATCGCCACCGGCGCCTATGCCCGTCAGGAAATCCCCTTCTGAACAGGATTTCCTTGAGGGCTTTCCCCGTCGCCATGGAGACGAACGGAATGACGTCATCGACGTTGTGACGTCATAGGGAGTCCCAATCCACACCTCAGCGCTGCCTGGCACTGATTGGCCAAGCTGTGCACGGGGTCTGGGGTGGGCCTTATGTAGCTGCGGATCGGAGGCAAGCAGCGGCGATCAGAGAAACATGCAGCTAGCAAAGTGCTAGTTGCATGTTTCAAAAAAAATAAAATTATTCAAATCGGCCCAGTAGGGCCTTAGCGGTGGCCTCCGGCGTCTCTGAACGAGCCTAGCTCGTCCAGAACGCTAGGGAGGTTAAGTGCTGGCTGTATACTGTATAATAATGTCTTTGTATTTCTCAGGAGTCATCCAGACAAGTGGATAATTGCACTTGCCTAGGATGTAAATACTATATGAAGCATCTGAGATATCCTCTTATATCAGGCTGAGGCCTGGGATCCACTATCGGTGCTTTTCTAAGCGCCAGTGATTTGTAAAGCTCTTGCTAATGCAATGCTATGGGGGATTTTCAAAATAATCCCATCCCTCAACTGGGGTCACACACACATAGCATTACATTAGCATGACCTTTTCAAATCACAAGTGCTCAGAAAAGCTCTGCTAGTGGGTCCTAAAACAATCAGTGGCATAAGCATAACTATAGCCCGGGAGCTGGGGAGGGCGGTGCTCTGGGCAGTCCTGTACCTAATGTAAGTATGCATAATGTGCAGCGGAAGCCTTATTAAACATTAGTCTGCGTGAGGGGATGGCCATCTCATAGTTTTAATTTGTAGGTATATATGTAAATTTAGAATGAATAAATTTGTAATTTTGGAAAAATGTTTTTTCCTGTAGTTTATCGCTTCTGCCTAGATAGGACACCTGTAGTTTTACTACCTCTCCATCACTTTGTGTATACCTTATTAAACTTTACCTGTTCCCATTGATCCACTTATTCTCCACTTCCTGGTTAATTGACAAGTGTCAGTCATGCAACCAGCCAATCACCATTTGAGGACTTGGTTATTGGCTGGCTACACGATACTTGCTAACTAAAAAGGAAGTGGAGCATACGAGATCGATGGGAGAAGGTAATGTATAAGGCTTCCACTGCGCTTTCTGCATTATTACATTGGGCACAATACTGGGCCCCCTAGCTCCTGGCCCTGGGGGAGGGTGGGATCTATGCGGGGGGGGGGGGGGGGGCAGCGAAGTATAGTTATGCCGCTGAGCACAATCTTCTTAAGGCCCATAACCAGTGATTCTTGCTGCCTATTTTTTTATGACAAAGGTTTTTTTTTCACAATTCAGAGGGACATTATTTAACAAAAAAATTTGTTAATGTTTAACGACACGTCACCCGCAGTGATCGTTCGTTTTTGAACGACTGACGTCGAATTAAGTTGACGAGGATTGTTCCAATCCACATTGACTTGCGTGGGGTTTTGCTGTGATCGTGTAAATGGTCATTTACACTAGAATTTCCTCCTCCACAACTGACACTTTCCGATTCGGCTGGATGGATCGGCGACCGATTATTCGTCGGCAGAGATCCCTGATCCATCTAGCCGTTATCTGCTAGTGGGTATTTACCTTTTATATTATATGAAGGATCTGATATATCCTCTTAGATCACATTAACACAATCTTCTGTAACACTTTCCATTTAGCTAAATTCATCCACCACGTACAGTCCAGATCTTTTGCTATGGATAAAGAAACGCTCTGAAATACCAATACCCTATGTTCTTGATCCAAGTTACTGTGAGTATTTATCTTAAATTTACCATTTACATCTGTACTAAACTGATTTAACTAAGTTGGTTAATTGCTTTTCCAGCCTTCATCACCTGTAAGGATCACAAAAAGACCGTGTAACCTGGTGCCTACGCTCAGGTCTTCTGAGTGCTTCACGTACATAGTCATTTTTCTGTTGAGTTTTATAGCTTTACATTTAAGATTGTATCAGACTGTAGCAGTTGCAGTTTAGAATCCACACTGAGCCTATTTCAGCTGAAAAAGAAGCATAACTAATGTCCCATTGTACTCTTCTGCAGTAAAACCTCATGGTACTCTTTAACTACCTGAAGACCACCTAACGCCAATTGGCATCAAGTCCTGAGGCTGCAGTTTGCAGGAGATCATGCGCAGGCTGCGCGCACATCTCCTGCTTGAGGGGCGAAGCCCCCCCAAGCAGGCTGAAGCCTATGACAGCTGATCACTCTGATTGGCTGGCGAGGGGAGGAAGGGAGCAGGGAAACAGATTTAAAAAAAACAAAAAACAAAACAAAACAAAAAAAAAACAAAACAAAAAAACACATTTTATTAAAAAAAAAACCCCACATCAAAATTTAAAAAAAAAAGAAAAAAACACGGGGTTGGGGACGGCATCAGACCCCACCAACAGGGAGCTCTGTTGGTGGGGAGAAAAGGGGGGGGGGGGATCACTTGTTTGTTGTGTCGTGTGGCCCTGCAGCTTGGCCTTAAAGCTGCAGTGGCCCATTTAGTTAAAATTGGGGGGTTTAACACTGCGGTCCTCAAGTGGTTAAGAATGCCTATAGTTTACTTTTCATACATAATTGATTCGTGTATTGAAAATGTGACCATTTATTCATGAATGTAGATGTTTCAGACAGTTCTAAAATGGCATTTCCAGTGTACATGTAATACAAATAAATGTTGCCTGCTGGAAACTTTAAATTGACTTGGGCAGAGTGACAAAGTTCTGTGCCTGCATGAGAATTCAGCACAAGCTGCATTGTTTGCAGCGTTCATCTAAGTCTGGAAGGTACTGCTAGTTTCTTGTTTCCTCATCAGGCAAAGCTGTACTCTGGAGTATGTGATTAAGCAATACAGCTATTTATTTATTTATTGTATTTTTAGAGCGCCAACATATTATGCAGCGCTGGACCTTAGTTAAGGTTACAGACAATATTTAGGGGTGACATACAGCAATAAGACAATACAGGAATACATGCAAACCAGATCACAGTACGAGTACAAGGTAATTCTTAGTCAATCACTGGAGGGGAGCATGGACATTAGGCAAGTTGAGTTCACTCAGATCCATATTATGGGTGTACTGTAATGGAAGTGCGTGATCAGGTAGGAGACAAAAAGAGGACCCTGACCAAAGGCTTACAATCTAGAGGGAGAGGTGGGGACGTGAAAGGTAGGGGAGCAGAGTTCTGCTGCGGGTTTAGAGCACTAGTGGGGGGGGGGGGGGTAAGCCAGAGTAAAAAGATGAGTTTTGAGGGCCTTCTTGAAGATTTTGAAGGAGGGGGAAAGATTACTCAGTAAAGGCAAAAAGCAGACGTTTGGCACATCCCACATGCATATAGACAATCCTCAGTGATCGCTTCACAGGAAATAAACTGAACGACCCACTATATGCACTTTTCAAATGAATGTCACTGGACGTGAGCTCCGCATAAAAAATCGAGAAAAGAAAACAAACCAATGGTATGTAAAGAATCACAGAAGCGTGCACCTTCCGTCTCTGGATTTATTTCCATAACCGTGACAGTGAAACAGTACAACTTGTATCTTCATTTTTCAAAGTAAACAACATCGTTTCATACGTGCATGGGTGGATCTTACGTGTCCTCAAGATGAGATCCTCAAGATGAGGACATGTAAGATCCACCAATGCACGTATGAAACGATGTTGTTGTTTACTTTGAAAAATGAAGATACAAGTTGTACTGTTTCACTGTCACGGTTATGGAAATAAATCCAGAGACGGAAGGTGCACGCATCTGTGATTCTTTACATACCGAAGGAGGGGGAAACCCTGATGGGAGGAGGTAGGGAGTTCTATAGTTTTGGAGCAGCTCTTGAGAAGTCCTGGAGTCGTGCATGGGATTGGGTGATGATGGGGCAGTCAGGTGAAGTTCATTGGAAGAGCGGAGTGAGTGGCTAGGTGTGTACCTCTGGGTAAGATTGGAAATGTAGATTGGACAGGTTTTGTGGACAGACTTGTAGGCCATACACAGTATCTTGAATCTGATTCTGGACTAGATAGGAAGCCAGTGGAGGGATTGACGGAGAGGAGTTGCTGTAGTGGAGTGATGGGAGAAGTGGATAATTCTGGCTGCTGCATTCATGACAACAGAGGGGCTATTCTGGTCATAGGGAGATCAGACAGAAGGACGTTGCAGTAGTCAAGGTGGGAAATTGAGGGCATGGATGAGGAGTTTGGGGGTGACTGTGGTCAGGAAAAGGGAGATCTTGCAGATGTTACAGAGGTGGAATTTGCAGGACTTTGTGAGGTTTTGGATGTGGGGGATGAAGGAGAGTGCGGAGTCCGGAATGAAACCCAGACAGCGGGCTTGAGAGGTAGGATGAATGGTAGTGTGGTTAACAGTGGAATTCACTTCTGGGAGGGTCTGGGATGGCTGGGGTGGGAAGATCATAAATTCCGTTTTTTGTCCAGGTTTAGTTTCAGAAACCTAGCCGACATCGAGGAGATGGCTGATAGGCAGGAGTAGTGGTGGATAGGTCAGGGGTAGGTCAGCTCTACCTCCACACCCCTGACCTATCCATGGTAGTGAAGGATAGGTCAGGGTGTGGAGTTAGATCTGGGTGTCATGCATACAGATGATGATTAAACCCATGGAGGAGATAACCTTGCCAATGGAGGATGTGTATAGGGAGAACAGTAGGGGGCCAATTACCAAGCCTTGGGGGATTCCTACCAAGAGGTGGTTGGGGGTGGATGAGGGCCCATTGAAGGAGGTCGTGAAGGTGCAGTTGGAAAGGTAGGATGAGAGCCAGGCCAGGGCGAGGTCATGAATGCCCATGGACTGGAGGGACTGGAGGAGTAGGGGATGGTCCACTGTGTCAAAAGCTGCTGAAAGGTCGAGGAGGAGAATGGAGTAATTGCCTTCAGCTTTATCTAAGGCGAGGTCATTGACCACTTTGGTGAGAGCGGTTTCGGTTGAGTGGGTTTGCAGAAATCCAGATTGCAACGGGTCTAGCAGGGAGTTGGCATTGAGGTACTGGGTCAGGCGTTTGTGAACCAGACGCTCAGAGTTTTTAGGCAAAGGGGAGAAGGGAGATAGGGCAGTAGTTGGAGAATGAGGGGTCAAAGGAGGGTTTCTTGAGCAGGGGTAGTACAGTGGCCTGCTTGAAGTCTGAGGGGAAGGTGCCTGTGGATAGGGTGAGGTTAAACAGGGCAGTAAGGACTGGGGCCAAATCCGGGAAGTGAGGACGGAGTAAGTTAGACGGGATGGGGTCAAGGGGGGAGGTAGTGGTATGGGAAGTCTGCAGTAGGTGGTTGACTTCCTCAATGGTAGTAGGACTGAAGGAGGGGAGGATAGGATAGGATGGAGGAGGCGCTGGATGGGAGGGGGTGGGAGGTGAGGATTGAATGCTGGATATTTCCTGATGAATGGAGATGATTTTGTTGGTGAAGTGGGTGGCTAAATCCATGGCAGAGAGGGAAGAAATGGATGATTAGGGGGGTTCAAGCAGGTAGTTGAAAGTGGCAAAGAGACGGCGGGGGTTGGAAGCTTGAGCTCCGATGAGCTTGGTGAAGTATTCCTGCTTCGCATCAGCAAGGGCAGTGTGGAAATGTAGCAGGTTAGCCTTGTACTGTATGAAATCCTGATTAAGTCGAGTTTTCCTCCATTTCCGTTCAGTGGCACGTTTTACCCTCTGGAGGTTGCAAGTATGGGTGGTGCGCCAGGGCGGGGGGTTAGGGGGGCGGTTGCGGCAAAATATTTGGGGTGCAGCTTCCTCTAGGGCCGAAGAGAGTGTTTGATGATACTGAGCTGAAGCAAGATTAGGACAGTTTTGGGTGGGGAGAGAGGAGGAGAGGGCATGGGGGGGTGGCTAGGACACTAGGGTTGAGCTAACGTAAATCTCGCTGCCATCGACCAGGTGAGTGGTTGGGTGGTGCCTTGTGTGAGGAGGTTGAAGGTGAGAAGGTGATGGTCTGAGGGCGGGAAGGGTGCGATGTCATGGTCTGTAATGATGGTGGATTTAGTGAGTATCAGATCGAGAGTGTGACCTGCTGTGTGGGTTGGGGTGTTGGTATGTTGTACTAGGCTATCTGACAGAGGTTTCTGTTGTCTGGCTACCAAGCTATATGCTGGTTCCAGGGCAGTGAGCTCATGTTCTGCATCACTTTGAGTGAAATTCTTGATACCAGCACAGATTGTCCATGAACACTTGCATTAGATATGTAGGGTTTCCACAATTCCTGAAATGTGTGTAATAGAAGAGAAAAAAAAAGTAAAAAGATCTTTATGTATTTGTGTTTTTTATATGCGGTACTAGTTTGTGGCCAATTAAAGACAACCTGAACTTTTTTCAAACAAGGGATTTTTACTTACCTGGGGCTTCTCCAAGCCCCACTGTAGTGTCAGGGACTATAGTGTTAGAGACAGTGCCAAAGGAAACCTGGGGGGCCGCTTCCCCCAGCAAATTCAGTCCCCCAGGGCTGCCGCACCCTAACCACCCTCCAATCTCCCCCTCAACTTTCCTATGCTCCCCGGGGCCCCTGCACGGTATCAGCATTCTCACCTGTCCCAGCTGCTCTGTCCTGCTCCCCATCTTCTTCCCGCTGCCTGCTTCTTGTGACCCGCCACATATTATGCGTAAACGTAATGACGTGCACTGGGTCACAAGAGGCAGGCATCAGGATTAAGATGGGGAGTAGGACAGAGCAACCGGAACAGGTGAGATACAGTGCTGCTATCGTGGTATTCTTACTTTGCCGCAGGGGGCGAGGGCTTGTGCGAACAAGTGATCCTGAGAGCTATGCTGGCAGTAGCCAATAAGCACGACTGGAGTTCTTGTTTGCAGATGTTTCTGAGCTGCCAGTGGTGCAACAGAAAAGATGCCAAGGAACCGGACACATTTTGGGGGGCTGGGAGGAGCCCCAGGTAAGTAAAAATCCATTTTTAAATCCAAAATACTTAATGCTGCAAACCTTCTTAAAGGGAACCTTAACTGAGTGATATGGATGTTTCCTGTTAAACAATACCAGTTGCCTGGCAGTCCAGCTGATCTCTTTGGCTGCAATAGTGGCTGAATCACACCCTGAAACAAGAATGCAGCTAATCCAGTCTGACTTCAGTCAGAGCACCTGATCTGCATGCTTGTTGAGGGGCTGTGGCTAAAAGTATTAGAGACACAGGATCAGCAGGCGATTCAGGCAACTGGTATTATTTTAAAAGGAAAAATCCATATCCTTCTCAGTTTAGGTTCCCTTTAAACATTGTTGTGTGAATTTTTCTGTATAATTTGATACTTTAGTTAGAGATGGCCCGAACGGTTCCAGGCAAACTTCTGGGGTTCGCGATCGCGGAGAACCGCAAACTTTTCCGGAAGTTCGATTTGCCCCCATAGTGCATCATTAGGGTCAACTTTGACCCTCTACATCACAGACAGCAGGCACATTGTAGCCAATCAGGCTACACTCCCTCCTGGAGCCCCCCCCCCCCCCCCCCCCTATAAAAGGCAGGCAGCATCAGGCTTTTTATTCACTCGTGTGCCTGCAGTAATTAGAGAAGGGAGAGCTGCTGTGCAGAGACCTATAGGGAAAGCATAGTTAGGCTTTTGTAGGCTTCATAGCTTGCTCCTTGCTGATTCTTATTGCTAAGAAACAGCTCTTTTGAGAGCTAATCTTGTTCTTGTGATCCAATTTTTTTTTCCGTGTGCGTGTCCCACAGAAATTTGTGTTGCATAGACAGCCTTGGTAATTCCTACTGTGTGTGCCACTGCCAGGCCCAGCACATTCAGTGACTACCTGTGTTTGTGTGTGACAGGTGCACATTGTAATACCCATCACTGCATATACCTACCTGTTGTTCACTTCAGTGCACCCACCTACCTACATGAGCGCACGCAGTGTCACTGTGCCTGTCCGGTACCTGTCTGTGTGTGACAGGTGCACATTTGTAATACCAGTCATTGCATAATTGTTCACAGTACCTGTGTGACCATACGCTGTGTAAAATACCACTCCGAGCATACCTGTTAACTGCACTTTTGTGACAGCTGCACATTGTATTATAATACCAGTCACTGCATACCTTTCACTGCACCTGTGTGACTGCACATTGTATTAGTGAAGTCAGTGCATACCTTTCACTTCATCCCTTCCCCCTCCCCCCCCCCCCCCCCCCCCCGATATGAACAAAACCGGTAGAGGCAGGGGCAGGCCACCCGGCAGGTCTGTTCGAGGTTGTGCTGACTTGATTTTGTGCGGCCCTGGCCCAAAGTACAGTGCTCAGGAAAAGGCACGACCCATCAACTCCCAAGATTGTCAGGACGTGGTTGACTATTTAACACAGAACACCTCATCTTCCGCAGCCACTAGCGATACTACTAGCACCACATCCACTGCATTTGACACTTCACAGGAGTTATTTGGTGGGGAAATCACTGATGCACAGCCATTATTGTTACAAGATGAAGAGCTAAGCAAGTGACACCACCTCATATGTCTGAGTTAGGCGACACTATGGGCGTAAGGTGTGAGGAGGATGATGAAGTACCTGCTGTTGGTACAGTTTATGAGGTAAATGAGGAGGATGACTATGATGATGATGATACGGATGCCATGTGGGTTCCCAATAGAGGAGATGAACAGGGGGACAGTTCAGAGGGGGAGTCGGAGAGGAGTAGGAGGAGACAAGTTCCTGAAAGAAGCAGGGGGAGCTTGTCGTCAGAAACAGCTGGTGGCAGTGTCCAGTGACATGTATCACCACCTATGGGCAGCCAGCCAACATGCCCTTCAACCTCAGCTGCTGAGGCCACCATAGTGCCCACACCCCAAGGTAGCTCAGCGGTTTGGAAATTTTTTAATGTGTATGCCAAAGATCAGAGCAATGCCATCTGTACTCTCTGCCACCAAAAATTGAGCCGTGGAAAGGCCAACACCAATGTAGGGACAACTGCCTTACGAAGGCAACTGCAGAAAAGGCACAAACTGCAATGGGAAGACCACCTGAGGAAAAGCAGCACACAAAAGCAAAGCCACCCTCCTTCTCCTCTTCCTCCTTCAGGTGAATCCTCTTCAGCTGCTTTCTCCCTTGCACCTTCACAATCACAGCCTCCCTCATCCAATCCGCCTCTCACCTTGAGCGGTTCCTGCTCCTCTGCCCACAGCAGCAGCCAGATGTCCGTGAGGGAAATCTTTGAGCAGAAGAAGCCAATGTCTGTCAGTCACCCCCTTGCCCGGCATCTGACAGCTGGCTTGGCGGAACTGTTAGCTCGCCAGCTGTTACCATACCAGCTGGTGGACTCTGAGGCCTTCCGAAAATTTGTGGCCATTGGGACACGGCAGTGGAAGATACCAGGCCGCAATTATTTCTCCAAAAAGGCGATACCCAAACTGTACCATGAAGTTGAGGCAAGTGGTGTCATCTCTGGCACACAGCGTTGGATCAAGGGTCCTTCTGACCACGGATGCCTGGTCTGCCAAGCACGGTCAGGGCAGGTACGTTACTTAGCCCATTGGGTCAACCTGGTGACCGCTGGCAAGCAGGGAGTACGTGGCTTTGCAGCGGAGCTAGTGACTCCTCCATGGCTTGCAGGCAGGCCTGCTGCCACCTCCTCTCCTCCTGCTACATCCTATTCGCTGTCGTCGTCCTCCTCCTCGGCTGAGTGGCAGTTCAACTCTACTGGTGCTGCGATCTCCTCTCCAGCTACACAGCCCCAGCTTCCCAGGGCCTATGCTGCATGCTAGGTACGACGGTGTCACGCCATATTAGACATGTCTTGCCTCAAAGCGGAGAGTCAAACTGGAGCAGCTCTCCTGGCTGCTCTAAACAAACAGGTGGATCAGTGGCTGACCCCGCACCAACTGGAGATCGGCAACGTGGTGTGTGACAATGGCAGCAATCTCATTTCTGCTTTGAATTTGGAAAAGTTGACACGTACCCTGCATGGCACATGTGCTGAATCTCGTAATTCAGAGAGTTGTGTCCAAGTACCCAGGCTTAGAGGACGTGCTAAAGCAGTCCAGGAAGGTGTGTGGGCATTTCAGGTGGTCTTACACGGCCATGACACGCTTTGCCAATATACAGCGGAGAAACAACTTGCCGGTGAAACGCCTGATTTGTGATAGCCCGACTCGCTGGAATTCGACCCTCCTGATGCTGGACCGCCTGCTACAACAGGAGAAAGCCATCAAACAGTATCTGTACAACTATAGTCAAAGGACAGTCTAGGGAGATGGGGATGTTCTGGCCGAAGTACTGGACACTGATGCGAAATGCCTGCAGGCTCATGCGGCCGTTTGAGGAGGTGACAAACCTGGTGAGTCGCAGTGAAGTTGCCATCAGCGACTTGATCCTGTATGCCTTCTTCCTGGAGCGTGCCGTGCGTAGAGTGGTGGATCAAGCTGTGGAGGAGCGTGAACAGGAACAGTCTGCTGTCTCATGCACATATAAATATTTTATTTATTGCCTTGGCTGCATCTTGCTGTGACACTAACATTTAAAAACCGACACAATTAAAAACTACTACCTGGCCAGGAGTGCTATCAATCATTCAATGGGGCCTGACCAACTCGTTTGTGCGGTGCGATCGCCCAGCCTCAGCCTATGCAAAAAGCACCGCACTGAGTCAGGTCAAATGAGGCCCTCTACCACCACCGATACACCACACACTGTGAAATGTTGATCCAATGGGAGCAATTCCACATGTAGGGTCTTTTTAAGCCTCTTTGGCGCTGGTTCACCACGAGGAAACGCCGGCATGCTGAGCTATACTTCAACAATGATGCTGGGATCCCATAGCGGTATATGACAGTTACCGAGCGTCTGTAGGGGAATGCGTACAGCCTGGCTGAACAGACGGCTTCGACCCAGTGCACAATGTGAGCTAGAGCTCACCACCAACTGCGCAAGTATAAAGGCCTCACGGCAATTAATCTGCAGAACTGATATATGCCCAGCTCACCAAGTAACGCCGTGCATACAGGATCTGTAACGTTTACATGCCAGCAGCTGCCTTACCTTCCAGTGTCTATTGAATGTACATCAGCTCGCTAAGAAACCGCTCTGAGGTTTAAAAAGACCCTACGTGTGGAATTTCTCCCATTGGATCAACATCTCACAGTGTGTGGTGTATCGGTGGTGGTAGAGGGCCTCATTTGACCTGACTCAGTGCGGTGCTTTTTGCATAGGCTGAGGCTGGGTGATCGCACCGCACAAACGAGTTGGTCAGGCCCCATTGAATGATTGATAGCACTCCTGGCCAGGTAGTAGTTTTTAATTGTCTGTTTTTAAATGTTAGTGTCACAGCAAGATGCAGCCAAGGCAATAAATAAAATGTTTATGTGCATGAGACAGCAGACTAATCATTTGTTGTGTATGAAGTTGGAAGTTAATCTGCTGGCTCCTTATTAATACGTTGCACTGAGAGAATAAAGGGTAGCTCTCCATGTTAAATTATTTGTTGGTGAACAGGAACAGGAGGAAGAGTTGTGGGATCAATTCTCAGCAGAAGCAGATGATTCCTTAACACCTGCGGCAGCACAGAGGGAGGAGGAGGAGGAGGAAGAGTTGTGTGAGGAAGCGGAGTCAGATGTTGAGGAAGGTGTTGTTTTGGAGGAGGAGGATGAGGCGGAAGAACAACCGCAGCAAGCGTCCCAGGGGGCTTGTGCTGCTCAACTTTCCCATGGTATTGTTCGTGGCTGGGGGAAGGAGGAGAACTTAGCTGACTTCACTGAGGAAGAGCAAGACGAGATGGATAGTATGTCTGCATCCAACTTTGTGCAGATTGCGTCTTTCATGCTATCCAACCTGTTGAGGGACCCCCGTACAAAAAAACTCAAGGGGAATGAGCTGTACTGGGTGGCCATGCTACTAGACTCTCGGTATAGGCACAGTGACTGAGATGTTATCAACTCACCTGAAGGCAGAAAGGATGCAGCACTTGCAGAACAAGCTGGCAACTATGCTTTACAATGCGTTTAAGGGTTATGTCACAGCACAACACAATAAAGGTACCACTGCCAGTAATACTCCTCCCATGTCCATTCAGGCAAGGACAGGGCCCTCCAGCGATCTCATGGTGATGTCGGACATGCGGATATTATTTAGTCCAATGCCTCACCTTAGCCCTTCCGGATCCACCCTCCACCAACGCCTCGACCGACAGGTAGCCGACTACCTGGCCTTAAATGTGGATGTAGACACTGTGAGCAGCGATGAACCCTTGGACTACTGGGTGCGCAGGCTTGACCTGTGGCCAGAGCTGTCCCAATTTGCCATCCAACTCCTGCCTTGCCCTGCCTCAAGCGTCCTGTCAGAAAGGACCTTCAGCGCAGCTGGAGGCATTGTCACTGAGAAGAGAAGTCGCCTAAGTCACAAAAGTGTTCAGTACCTCACCTTTATAAAAATGAATGAGGCATGGATCCCAGAGGGCTACTGCTCGCCTGAAGACTAAGTCAGTCCCCACACACAGCATCTCTGCCTGCACGCCGTGTGACTGGCTGCCTGCCCCATGACTAAGTCGCTCCCCACACAGCATCTCTGCCTGCAGGCCGCTTGACTGCCTTCTCCGCCACCACCAACAGGGTCCAGGACTCCAGGCGGATTCTTGCTAGCAGCGGCTGCTATAAGTTTTCTGGTGCGTGTACATGCCTGGCTAATTTTTCTGGCTGCACTGAGGCTGCAACAACAAAACAAAAGGCATGTACGTGTGTCAATTCCCCTTTGTGATCTTTACCTTGTCGCGGTGAAGGGGCTTGCGTATCACAATGAAGCAATGACCGGCAGCTATATGCGTGTTGCTCGTTGGGGACAGACCAAATTCGATCAGCTGGACAGTCACTGTTGTCCTGTCATTGAACTACCTCAGCCTGGCAACCATTTGGGCTTGAAAACCGCTATCGCCTGCATTCTCGCCATGGTGCGCACCAGTCCAGCACGGCCGTCACTACACAAACAGCTGTTTGCGGTGCGTTACACAGTGAGTTTGGTGTGTCAACGTGAAGCAGTACTCTAATTACACTTCCTGATTGATGCATACACATGCAAGATGTTTGAAAGCACTTTAGGCCTCCAATTTAGCATGCAATGTGATGTCTGCCCTTAAAACGCTGCTTTGTGTCAAATCCAGATTTTCCCCGGGACTTAAGGCGTCTATCCCACTCATCCAATGCAAAAACTCAGATGTTAGACCCCTTGAAAAAATTTTTTTTTTTCATCACTTTTTTTTTTTTTTTTTTTTTTTTTGTGGCCAGCATATATGTCTCTAATTTTCAAAGTTTGCCTCCCCATTGAAGTCTATTGTGGTTCGCAAGTTCGCAAAAGTTTGCGGAGGTTCGCGAACCTAAAATCGGAGGTTCGGGCTATCTCTAACTTTAGTAAAGTACAGGTAAGTTAGACTGTTTTTCACCTGTGCTAGTCTCTAAATGCTGTTCTTTCTTTTGTTTTGTTTTTTTATTTGATTTGTTTCATTTTGTTTGGCTTGTAACTGCTCCTCTTGCAGCCCAAGATCACATAAAGACTATAATGGCAGCATTCAATGACTTCCACAAGAGCACCTGTATACGCTTTCTGAAACGCACGGATCAGCGAGATTACCTCTCAATCCAGCCACTTGAAGGGTGAGGAATAGCAGTCCTTGTCTATTAGAACTCTACCAATTACATTTCTAGGCAGAGAAAGCTTAATTCAGTCTTGCCTAGTCATGTGAAAATGTACATACAGCTATTTGATCCTCACTTCATAATAATGATAGCAGATAAAGGTGATTGTAATATAGCTTCTACACAAACAGTGTTTTTTTTTGTTTTGTTTTTTTGTTGTTGTTTTTTTTTTACTTATGCAATTTAAATAAACATATGCTAATTTTACATGCTGAAAAGTACATCCCTATCATTATCTCTGCCTCAGATACCTACATTTAGAATCAGGTGGGATCAGATGGGATAAAAAAGGATCTTGGCGTGAAGTGTCATATTTGAACTTTAGATAATAAAGATGGCCACACACACCCTTCCACCACAGGCACCCTAAGAAGTTGTGGCTATACTGTGACATATAGGCACCCGCACGGACCGATCCATAGCGGGCACCCTACTATATATCAGTTAGTGCTGGTGCCCAAATGTCACAGTATAGCTGCAATTTATAATGGTGCCTATGGCGGCACCCTAACATTATCGCTGTGGCACTGGTTGGTTAAAGGAATACTTAAGTCAAAATCAAAAAATTACTTTTACTCACCTGGGGCATCCCTCAGCCCCCTGAAGCTGTATGGTGCCCTCGCAGCCTCGATCCGATCCTCCCGTCCCCGCCGGCGGCTACTTCCGGGTTCGGCGACAGCCGCCGACAGGCTGGGAACGTGAGTGATTCTCCGTGTTCCCAGCCGCTATATCACCCTCTATGCTGCTATAGTGTATAACATATACGCTATAGCAGCATAGAGGATGATATAGTGGCTGGGAACGCGGAGAATCACTCGCGTTCCCAGCCTGTCGGCGGCTGTCGCCGAACCCGGAAGTAGCCGCCGGCGGGGACGGGAGGATCGGATCGAGGCTGCGAGGGCACCATACAGCTTCAGGGGGCTGAGGGATGCCCCAGGTGAGTAAAAGTAATTTTTTTGATTTTGACTTAAGTATTCCTTTAGAGGAGCGGTCAGCCATACTATCTCAGGAAAAAACACACATATAATAAGTAGATAAATACTTGCTCTACTTATGTATTACACTGTCCACATTTTGATTTTAGTGATTCTTCTACAGTAAAAAAAGATAAAATCCTTCTTAGCATTTCACATTTTAACTGGCTATTTTGAAGCCAATTCTGATGACACGTCCTCCCTTACTCTCCACTGCTTGATTGTGTAAGCATTGCCCGCCCTTTACTATAGAAAGAGCATTGTCTCAGTATGAGAAATATTGGCCAATCAGAGAGGAACAGAGGTTTGAGAGGGGAAAACAGGAGGGAAAGGGGCTTCAGCCAATCAGGCTGCATTAGTTAAGTAGAGAAGCAGAAATAGACAACCCAGCATGCCCTGCAACTTCCTTTTTGTGTACCAAATTTTGTGTGTACCAAATAAGTCAGGTAAACTGGGGAATGATCATTTATCAACAAAAGTAATAGTAATTTTAAACTTTTGGAATGCCTGGTTAGCATCCTTATTACGTGTTTACCAGATAAAAATAAAGAGTTGACTTTTGATTTTATGCCCGACAGTTACACTTTAAGGTGAGGCATGGGGGGGAGGGGGTTGGGGACAGTTGAAGATGGGGTGGGGGCTGTTTTTAAGGGTTAGGTATCAGTAAGGTAGGGTTCTGTAAGAGAATGGTGTAATACCTACCGATATTTTACTATGGTAACTTACACATTTCAAATGTAGGATATCAGTCGCCAAATTGGCGAGTGTTTACTGCCAAATACTCCATAACTGGTTACAAGTGTATGGCAGGCATTCTCACAGAGCTACATTGTAGAATAGCTGGATTATATGGGGCTTTCCCACATACACTTTTGTGTGGCTGAACAATGTAAAATAAATAAATAAATCATAAAGAGGCACTTTTCTTTTTTTTTTTTTCCTTTTTTTTCCCCCCCTTTTTTTTTCTTTTTCTTTTTTTATACACAAAAAAAATCCAAGCATTTGAACATTTTCAAAACAAAAGAAAGTAGTTAGTTTAGAAGTGGAAACATTTTAAAAATTTAATAGGCAAATTTATTCATACAACTCTTTTCTCAACTATATTGTATTTGCCCCATTTACTGTATTTTGTGGACTACAAGACTCACTTTTTTTCTCCCCCAAAAGTGGGGAAAAAAGTCACTGCGTCTTATACTCCAAATGCAGGGAGTTCCTGACTTGTGAACTCCTGCCAATAAGAACCTCCAACCCACTGCAATATAAGGGACTCCCTGTACTGTTCCCATGCAGAGGAGGACACAGGGGGACACAAAGGGGCATAGAGGAGGAGGACACAAAGGGGCATAAAGGCGGAAAAATGGGGGACACAGGAGGACACATGGGGGACACAGGGAAACACAAGAGGTACAAAGGGGGCATAATCCACAAGATGCCCCTTCACCATGAATGCACCAGGTTTAGTTTATATTTATTCCCCTGGTTTTTGTCCTCTAAACGCAGGTGCATCTCATGGTCAGGAGCGTCTTATAGTCTGAAAAATACAGTAATTACCTGTCGCATTCTGGGCATAGCTTGGATCTATATGAAAATCCTGAAAAAGTAACAGTTGTAGAGCAAAGAGGAACAGGGGAATTTGATTCCAAAATAAATGAGGGACAATGGGTAACCAATCATTAAATTCCTCAGCTCAGTATTTTTGTAATCAAGGCTGTATGTTCTGTCCAACTAACAGACTCGGGTGAAATTGCTAAGTTTTTATATTGACACTGAAATTAGCAGAGCATTAGATTTGAATATTGGCTATGCTTATAGTCTCTTCAAAGATAATATTTTCAGTAATGCAATTGTTTTGCTTTGTTTAGCTGCTTCTCCAGTATTGGCCGCAAAGGACGGAAGCAGGTTGTCTCTCTGAGCTTTGAATGCTTAGCCAAGGGGAAAGGAGTCGTCCTCCATGAACTGATGCATGTCATTGGGTTCTGGCATGAGCACTCTCGAGCTGATCGGGATAACTATATCCACATTAACTGGCCTGCAATTATCACAGGTACTTCCAAAATAAAATACAAATCTTTCTTCCATTTTGTTTTCTAACTTAATCTGGGAGCTGTAAGGTGACATTTGGTGACCATCTGCAACTGGCCTGCTCTTCCTTTTTCATAGTATAAACTTGCAAATGTATGTCCACTGGTGCCTTGTGGAATTTAAAAGTGCCCCCAATAAGTGGCCTACACAGTGCTGTCGGTATTTTATGCTCTTCTTGTCTGTGCCTAGGTCAGATGGGATAATTATCTTCTCTACACTCGAAGTCTGACTGCAGAGAGACCAGGGCCCTTGAACTGAAATGCAGCATGTATTATCTCATATACAGTATAAACTACAGCAAACATTGCTCCATATATGAAATGCAGCACACATTACCCCATATATGAGCTGCAGCAAACATTGCTCTATATATATGAAATGCATCAGTTTAACCTATATATAATTCCTTTTTTTGTAAAGCGATTTTCTCCTGTCTGACTCAAAGCGCAGACTCGAGGCAGCCACTAGAGCACACTCAGTAGGCACTAACAGTGTTAAGGAATCTTGCCCAAAGAGCTCCTTACTGAATAGGTGCTAGCTTACTGAACAGGAAGAGCCAAGATTTGAACCCAGGTCTCCTGTGTCAGAGGCAGAACCCTTAACCATTACACTACCCAGCCACCATGAAATGCAGCACACATTAGCCCATATATGAAATGCAGCATAATTCAATTCACTTTTTCTCCTACATTTTCTCCTAGGTGATATTTTTTCATACCTTGTCAAGAAAATGCATTTTAAGCCACCAGCAAGCAGGAAAATACTCAGAATTGTTTTTCAATTGCAGAGTATTGAAAAATATATATTAAAAAAATTATCTCCTAGGAGAAAACTGAATTGATGGTGAATTAGATAAGGGCACAGACTTCCCCCCCCCCCCCCCCTAAGTGTTCTAGGGGTGATGAGATGTAAACATGACTTTATAAACACGCTGAGGAGGGCATGGGAAGGTGTGGGTGTTTAAACATTTCTGATAGCGATGAAAAGTTCAGTAGATCATCATTTCTCTGTGTGGGAACTGAAGGAACAGCAGTAATGTGATTGTGATGTTAAATTTGCAGCCCCTTTCCTGCACAAGTTCTGTGCAGCTGCTGAGACTGTAAGATTTGTTCAGTTTGCCTTCTTCATTTGAACTACGTTCCCCCCCCCCCCTCCCCCATCTGGAGTCAAATTCTGAAATGTTTTTCTGTGCTAATGCTTTACTATAGTTGCAATGGCGTTTTTCTATCTTCATTTTGACATGCATTTTTTTTTTTTTTTTTTTTTACTGAAAAATGAATAGTGTTTTTTTTCACAATACCCTCAAATACTTTTGCCCTGGTTTGTGATATATACTTTATGCTTTTCACCAGGGAAAGTATGCTTTTTATTCAGGTTATACAGAGTAACCAAGCAGCTCAGGGTGACCCAAACTAATAGGAATGTATAGGGGGATAAAAGGAACCAAAAGCCCTCCTATTAAAAAAGCAAAGCTTGGTGTAATTTGCCTTCTTAAAACAGAAGGAAATTTGCAATAATTCAGCTATAAGTGAACTTTTGTGGTTACCCACAATGCACTACTACTGAATATGCAAATTATCCCTTTTCGCCCTTTTTAAGCCAAGCAAGCATTCAGAACCGCTGGTGTATAGCAAGCATATAGCTTTAAGTTTTACACAGCCATATCAAACCCACATGTAGACAGCCTGTTTCGGACTTTTGGTCCTCATCAGTACATGGCAGGGATTGATAAGGCTGTATGAGATGGAGCTTGGACCAGTACAACAGAGTAACCAAGCAGCTCAGGGTGACCCAAACTACTAGGAATGTATAGGGGGATAAAAGGAACCAAACGCCCCCACCAAAAAAGCAAAGCTTGGTGTAATTTGCCTTCTTAAAGCAGAAGGAAATTTGCAATAATTCAGGTTATAAAATACACAAAAGTAATTTCTTGAAAATATATTTTCCTGGAGTCATCTGGATAGCATAGTAGTTAAACGACAGCTATCAAAGTTAACTAAAATTCCTAATGTCACATATATTTCCAGTTATTACTAGCAAATAGCAATACAAACACTTTTTTTTTTTTTCTTTTCATGTTTTATATAAAGAAAATGACATTTACAGAGAACAGTTTTCACTGTGGGCATTACTATGGTGGACTGTGCCCAGCACATCCAGCATACAAAAATAATCTTCACTGGCTCTAATACTGTGACTGGAATCTGTTCAGAATGATAGAAAGCAGAAATATAGCTTCAAATGTGTGTAAAAAATCATCAGCTGGAGCTCTGTGTGTTCCTGTCTGCGTGTCTCTCTCTGCCAAGCAGTGTAAAGTAAACAGTTTACAGTCAGGTTGCAGTTCAGCTCGGCCTCTCCCGATGCCGACACAAAATTGTTTCAAAACAGCTGTTAAACAAGGCTTTTTTTCCACACAGGCTGTGCTGAGACCTTTTGAAAAGCATTTTAGTATTGCTGGCTAATAGCTCTCTAAGTATGTGGGTTTTACAGAAAAAGTTTCTTTGATAGTTGTTCTTTAGGTGTGTTGCGTTTGATGTAGGGTTTGAGCCTTTAACCAGGGTTCGAATACCGGGTCAAGCCAGTACGTAAAACAGAAAGGAGTTCCTGGTAGCCTTAACCTCCCTGGTGTTATTGTTTCCAGATTTAAGGTCTAAAAGCCATAACCTTTTTTCGCAAGCTTTTAGACCCTAAAAACAAGAATAAAAACATACTACAGAGAGTTCTGCAGCAGCTCCTGCATGAAGCTCACTCAGGCACGGGATTACCACCCTGTTTTGCGGCTTTCCATCCCGAGCCTGACTCGAGATTACCGCTAAGAAGGTTAAGTGGCATAGCCCTGAGGTGCTTTGAGTTCACCAGGAGAAAAGCGCAATGTAAATGTTGTCTTGTCTTGCATGGTAAGATGTTCCTGTTTTTCTTTCTTTAGGGTATCGAAAGAACTTCTGTAAATATGAGACAACAAACATGATTGTGGAGTATTGCTATGGTTCCATTCTTCATTATTCCTGGTAGGTGTCATTCACCTACATTTGTCTTGTGCCTTGAATCTAACTTTTGAAAAATTTCATATTTATATTTTATAATATTTTGCAAGCTTTGGCTTTGTGTGTGTGTGTGTGTGTGTGTGTGTGTGTGTGTACTCACGCTCTATCTATCTATCTCTCTTTATCTCTCTCTATATCGCTCTCTCGATCCCTATTCATGTGACTCCATATGTTCTCCATGGAAGCCAGTGTTTGCTTGATTAGTGAGCACAAAAGGGGTTTTCTTCATTGGCAGATAACAGCCAGGTGTGATATTTTGATACCAATATTAAGGAGCGGCGGTAAGCCATGACCATGTTATTAAACTTCTCAGTGGCAGAACATTACAACATATACCTATCTAGTGTCATAAAAATTGTCATATTCTGAGGATTATGAATTTGTGATTATTATCTGTGTGCGAGAAACGTGGGCTGAAATATGGGAAATGTCATTTGTTGGGCTCAAGCTTCCCGCCCAAAAGTTAATAACGCCCAGTCCAGCCCAGGGTCTGACTCTGAGATCCCACCCTAAAAGCTGGATCCTTCAAAAAAGAACAGGCTGAAACTCCACTCCAGTCCTCCCTTTTACCATCGTAAGGATTGCATGCAGCTAGCATGAGGACAGAGCTAGCTACCATTTTGTCTGAACTCTGATCAGGAAACGAAGAACTTTCCACGTGCACGGTTTTCCACACAAAGGGATATATTTCTTCCGAACTTAAGAACCCCTTTATTTTCTTTCCCTTTTATTTTACACTGATTTACTCTTCTCTATAATTGTTACTTTTAATGATTTTCTGTATATATTAATAATTTATATTGCATTTAGAATAAAATACTTTTAAAGAGAATCTGTATTGTTAAAATCGCACAAAAGTAAACATACCAGTGCGTTAGGGGACATCTCCTATTACCCTCTGTCACAATTTCGCCGCTCCCCGCCGCATTAAAAGTGGTTAACAGCTTTGAAAAGTTTGTTTATAAACAAACAAAATGGCCACCAAAACAGGAAGTAGGTTGATGTACAGTATGTCCACACATAGAAAATACATCCATACACAAGCAGGCTGTATACACCCTTCCTTTTGAATCTCAAGAGATCGTTGTGTGTTTCTTTCCCCCTGCATCTCTCATGCACTGAAGTTTCAGGCTGCTCTTTTCTTCCTGCAAACAGCTTTGCCCTTGTCTAATTCCTCAGTATGTGAAAGCCCAGCCAGCTCAGAGGACGATTTATCCAGCTTGTAAAAGATGAGAAGAGAGAAGCTGCCCTAATCTAAATAATACACAGGCAGTGTGCATAGAGGGGCCTGGAAGGGGGAGTTCATAGCAGAACCACAACACTGAAGAACTTGGCAGCCTTCCAGACACAGGCCGACAAGTCTGACAGGGGAAAGATACATTGATTTATTACAGAGACTGTCATAGCAGAAAGTGCTGCAGTAAGCCAGAACACATTAGAATAGCTTTTGGAACTTGTAGGATGATAAAAAACAGGATGCAATTTTTGTTACGGAGTCTCTTTAAGTCATTATTTTCTCAGCTGCACCCCTACTATTTCAGCCAACCAGAAGGAATCCTAGCTTCTGAAGATACGCTACTGGGAAGTAACTGTATTGCTATAGCCAGAATAGTGAAAAAGTAGAAAAAACAGCACTGGGCACCAACTGCACCTGATTCCAGTGATTTATTGACAGATATACATACAGAGATTAAGCCAAGGGAGTAATAGGTCTAACAGCCGTTCCCCCTTATATAGAAAAACCTATGTAGCAGATACTCACCCACTGCTGGACTTGCAAGACAGACGCCCACTGACTTGCCGTGAGCTCTGGCAGGTTAAGCCACACCCCTTCCTGGTACGTCACGCCGCTCCATTCAGCCAATCGACTGCCCTGGCTTTCGCCCAATCAAAGCGCAGAACGGGATGTCACATGGGTGCTTACGTAGGTGGTGAATTGCGGAAGAGACACTAGGGGAAGGTTGCTTAGTTACAGCTGCCTGTACTGTAAAGGCATCCTTGCGGTTTTCTCAAATTGCGTATTAGCGTTCCAAATCCTCCTTCCTGGACATCTCAAATTATGGGGGACTGAGCCTGGAAAATATTTAAAAGAAACAAAACACCAGTGTCAATAACAATTATAGGAATGGCATAAAAAATGTTTTAAAAGCAATTTATACAGCGCAGATACAGACAATGGATACATAATTGGAACAAATGCAGCTTACATATATTCAGAATTACATGAAGCTCATAACCAATCCCAGTATTCCCAGCTACACAGAGTAGTAGGTTTAATGATCCCCCTACACAATAGATCGGGATTGGATTGTTCTCACACAATATTTAGTAACACTCTAAAAAAAAAAACAAAAAAAAAAACAGTATAGTTCATTTCTTTCATTCACCCCAGCCGGCTGCAAGCCTTGAAATAAGATCTCAATCTAGCCTCTTCTTGTCTCAGTAGTTTTTCACAATCACCCCCACTGTGTAGAATACCAACTGTTTTTTCAACCCTAAAAACCGTAAGGATCTGGGTGCATCAGCATGATCCTCATTCATATGTGCTATTAAAACGTCCTGCACCTTTCTTTGTCCTCCAGGAAGTTTACATGCTGCTGAAACCTAGTGCAGAGTTGTTGGGTTGTCATACCTATATAGAAGTGGCTGGATAGTGTACTGGTTAAGGGCTCTGCCTCTGACACAGGAGACCTGGGTTCGAATCTTGGCTCTGCCTGTTCAGTAAGCCAGCACCTATTCAGTAGGAGACCTTGGGCAAGTCTCCCTAACACTGCTACTGCCTATAGAGCGTGTCCTAGTGGCTGCTGCTCTGGCGCTTTGAGTCCGCCAGGAGAAAAGCGCGATATAAATGTTCTGTGTTTGTTGTTTGTAGAAGTGGTTACAGGGGCATAAAATGGCAGACAACGTAGGTCGACCTACAGTGGATAAAATCTTTAATCAAAAGTTTTTCACCCCCCAGGATTACCTCTCCTTTTTTCCTGGTATAAATTGGGCGCAGTGGTTGCAATTGCCACACTTATAATTACCCACTGGTCTCGCTCCGGTCAGCCAATCTTTTTGTTTTTCCCTGAACTCACTTCTAACCAGCATGCTCCCAATTGTATGTGCTCTGCGAAATGTTACCAGAGGGTTTTCCTGGAGTATTTCTCAGTTCAGTGGACTCTTTTAGGTCGCCCCAGTTTTTTTTGGACTTAGTTACAAATACTTTTGTTTCTTCTCTTTCTCCCCCCCCTTCTCAATCAACTCTGATCTTGATCTCAAACTGTCTTTCTTAAACGCTTGAACCACCAATGGGAGTGGGTAACCCCTGGCTAGAAACCTCAGGCCTAGGTTGTAACTTATTGCAAGTAGAGCGGTGGGTGAGTGTATCTGCTATATAGATTTATCTATATAAGGGGAACTGAGCATTGTAACTGGGTCCTTTGGTCTCTGAGGAAGCGGACTATCCGTGAAACGGCTGTTAGACCTATTACTCCCTTGGCTTAATCTCTGCATGTATATCTGTCAATAAATCACTGGAAGCCGATGCAGCTGGTGCCCAGCGCTGTTTTTCCTACTACTTTTACTACAAGTTGTCAACTGGCTGGTGCACACTACAGTCCCAGGGGGCAGATTGCTGGAGGTCAGCCGGCATTGAGTGCCAGCCAAAATGTTTTGACTTTTTTTTTTTGTACCGAGCCAGAATAGTGTGTTCTAACCGTTTTATTCGCAGGTTTTAGAATCAGTGAGAATAGTTCCTTGGTCCTTTATTCAGGGTACAAAACTGCCACCACATCTGTAGAGTGTAGTTTGTGTTACTGTAGCTCACACGCTTCCTCCTAGCCAGTCTGCTGCCCAATTCCAGCGGTTTCAGCTCATCAATTGCGTCCAGGTTAGATGATCTGTGGGTTGAAATACATTGGAAGGCATTGAGTGGTCTGGCCACTAGGGGGCCTGTGATAGTATGGACTACATAACACATATGAGTGCTGAGATTACTATGCATGCAGCAACAGAACCTGCCAAGGATAGCAGCTGTGAGCAGTATAGATAGGGGTGGGGGAAAGGGCAGTTAAAGAGTACCTACATTATAATGAACAGTTTGCTTTAAACCCAGTAAGTTGCCAAGATATATTAAATCACACATAATTATGATTTTCTCTGGGTCTGTATTCCACATATGGTCTTGATAACCCCACCCCCTGTCTGAAATCTGGCCCGGGCATTTTTTTTCTTTCCTAGCCATGGTTCTTGTTCCAGGTGTTTGCCTACCCACCTGAAACAGATTACATCTCTTTTCACAGTGGGTGGGGGTGGAGTCATAACATCAGTCCTCCAGCATTGGCACAATGCTGGAGGACTGATGTTATGACTGCACCCCCACCCACTGTGAAAAGAGTTGTAATCTGTTTCAGGTGGGTAGGCAAACACCTGGAACAAGAATTATAGCAAACCGACATAAGAAAGGCTGCAGCTGTGTGTCCTCTCCTACACACTATGAAAAGTGATGTAATTCGATCCGGGCAGGCAGAGAGCAGGGGAGTGCTTCAGGCTGGGGGGAGGACACAATGATTAGGATGTACTTGCAAGGCATCAGCATGAGGAGAAAGATGGAAGTGCTACAATAGATATAAATGTGCACCTGTCCTATCCATTACGAAGTACCATGTGTAAACTTTATATGTTCGTCTTACTGTACTCTGTGCATAAACTACATACACTGTATATATTGCCGCCCAAACTTTTTTATTTTATTAATTACAGTGGCTTACAAAAGTATTCGGCCCCCTTGAAGTTTTTCACATTTTGTCACATTACTGCCACATACATGAATCAATTTTATTGGAATTTCACGTGTACACCAAAGTGGTGTACACGTGAGAAGTAGAACAAAAATCATACATGATTCCAAATTTTTTTTTTACAAATAAATAACTGCAAAGTGGAGTGTGCGTAATTATTCGGCCCTCTTTGGTCTGAGTGCAGTCAGTTGCCCATAAACATTGCCTGATGAGTGCTAATGACTAAATAGAGTCCACCTATGTAATCTAATGTCAGTACAAATACAGCTGCTCTGTGACGGCTTCAGAGGTTGTCTAAGAGAATCTTAGAAGCAACAACACCATGAAGTCCAAAGAACACACCAGACAGGTCAGGGATAAAGTTATTGAGAAATTAAAAGCAGGCTTAGGCTACAAAAAGATTTCCAAACCCTTGAACAGCCCACGGAGCACTGTTCAAGATTAGTCAGAAATGGAAGGAGTATGGCACAACTGTAAACCTACCAAGACCAGGTCGTCCACCTAAACTCACAGGCCGAACAAAGAGAGCGCTAATAAGAAATGCAGTCAAGCGGCCCATGGTGACTCTGGACGAGCTGCAGAGATCTACAGCTCAGGTGGGGGAATCTGTCCATAGGACAACTATTCGTTGTGCACTGCACAAAGTTGGCTCTTATGGAAGAGTGACAAGAAGAAAGCCATTGTTAACAGAAAAGCATAAGAAGTCCCGTTTGCAGTTTGCCACAAGCCATGTGGGGGACACAGCAAACATGTGGAAGAAGGTGCTCTGGTCGGATGAGACCAAAATGGAACTTTTTGGCCAAAATGCAAAACGCTATGTGTGGCGGAAAACTAACACTGCACATCACTCAGAACACACCATCCCAACTGTCAAATATGGTGGTAGCAGCATCATGCTCTGGGGTTGCTTCTCTTCAGCAGGGACAGGGAAGCTGGTCAAAGTTGATAGGAAGATGGATGGAGCCAAATACAGGGCAATCTTGGAAGAAAACCTCTTGGAGTCTGCAAAAGACTTGAAACTGGGGTGGGTGGAGGTTCACCTTCCAGCAGGACAACAACTCTAAACATAAAGCCAGGGCAACAATGGAATGGTTTAAAACAAAACATATCCATGTGTTAGAATGGCCCAGTCAAAGTCCAGATCTAAATCCAATCGAGAATCTGTGGCAAGATCTGAAAACTGCTGTTCACAAACGCTGTCCATCTAATCTGACTGAGCTGGAGCTGTTTTGCAAAGAAGAATGGGCAAGGATTTCAGTCTCTAGATGTGCAAAGCTGGTAGAGACATACCCTAAAAGACTGGCAGCTGTAATTGCAGCAAAAGGTGGTTCTACAAAGTATTGACTCAGGGGGCTGAATAATTATGCACACCCCACTTTGCAGTTATTGATTTGTAAAAAATGTTTGGAATCATGTATGATTTTCGTTCCACTTCTCATGTGTACACCACTTTGTATTGGTCTTTCACGTGGAATTCCAATAAAATTGAATCATGTTTGTGGTAGTAATGTGACAAAATGTGGAAAACTTCAAGGGGGCCGAATACTTTTGCAAGCCACTGTATATGCACAGCACATGTAGCGGTGATCACTACCAGCATAGCACCAATGAAGCGCCAACACAGGTGGGACGCTATGGTCTAGGATCCCCCCCACCACTGACCTTTGGCATTGCTGGAAGTTAGAGGAAAACGAACATCCTGTATGCAGGAGAATATGCTGTGTTCTGCTGTGGACAGGGACGTGACACTTTCAGAACAGCATTTGCACTCTGTTAGGTTCTGCCGAAAGATGCAGTTGGGATTTTGAGCGATTAATAAAAGATTATGCACAATAAGAATCAAAGCTTCAATGTTCATTTTAACATAAATTTGTCCGCATGCAATGAGCAAAGAGGCAGACGATGAAAGGAAACAGGCCTTTTATGGAAAACTAAAAAACGTTTAGGGAAATGCTGAATTCTAATGTTAAAATCCTTTTGGGAGATATGAATGCACAGACTGGTAAGAAAAAAGCATTTACGTTGGCGACTGGAATACAAAGTGTTCATGTAGTAGCGTGATAATGGCACTGGGCTGATTGATATTGCAATGGGAATAAAGTGAGAAGTACTTAGTTCTCGCACAAGAATATTTATACAGTAGCCGTATAACAGAATAGGGAACCAAATCAAACCCTCCTTAAAGCCCATCTAAAGTCAAAACAGTAAAAATATAATTATACGCTGCAAACGACACCCCTATGATAGCAAAGATTCATAGCTTAGGCCCGGTTCACATTAGCGGTGGCCGTCCGGAATCGCCGTGCCGGAGCCGCACCGCTTGCAGAACGGACGGAACGGACGCACCATTGAGTGGATTTGGTATAACATAACCCTGCTGGCAGAGGTGTAGCTAGGGCTTTCAGCGCCCGGGGACAAGGACTATTAATGCGCCCTCTAAGGAGAAACCTGCGCGCCATGCCAAAAAGAGGGAGTGGCCACACAAAATAATGTGGGTGTGGTCATGGGTGGAGCCAAATGTGCAGGAAGTTAGCAGTAGTGTAAGCAGACCTGCCAAGCAAGCTTTTGGATGAAGATCCTTCTCTTTTAAACATACATTACTGGGTATTCCGTAAAGTGCTGAAGAAGATGTTGGTGCTATATAAATACATAATAATGATATGGGAGGACATTAGACTAGGAGTATGGTACAGTTAGAGTGTGAGCTCCTCTGAGAAAACTCGGTGAAATTACTGGGGTAATCCCTAAAATGCTGCAAAAGATGTGTCAGTGCAGCATAAATGCATAATAATTATAATAAAAAGGTGGTACATTAGACTATGGCAGGAGTAGATTGTGCGCTACTCTAAGGACAGTCAGTGACATGACTATGTACTCTGTAAAGTGCTGCAGAAGATGTCAGTGCTATATAAATACCTAATAATAATATGGTAGGACATTACACTATGACTATGGTGGGATTAGAGTGTGAGCTCCTGAGGACAGTCAGTGACATGGCTATGTACTCTGTACAGTGCTGCAGAAGATGTCAGTGCAATATAAATCCATAATAATATGGTAGGACATTAGACTATGGTAGGATTAGATTGTCTGCTCCTCTGAGGACAATCAGTGACATGACTATGTACTCTGTAAAGTGCTGCAGAAGATGTCAGTGCTATATAAATACATAAAATATGGTAGGACATTAGACTATGACTATGGTAGGGATCAGATTGTGAGCTCCTCCAAGGACAGTCAGTGACTTGACTATAGTCTGGTGGGGAGGGTCTGGCGGCTGGAGGCCTCTGGCTCTGGCATGGTGGTGGTGTGTGCTGATCTCAGGCCTAGTGGGGTCTCTGGCTAGAGGCCTCAGGCATGTCTAGTAGAGTGGTGGGCTGAAGACCTTGGTCAGCAGTGAATGGGGGTGGGTAAGTGGGGGGGGGCTGGTGTGTCTGGGAGTGAGGGGTCTGCAGTAGCCAGGCAGTCTGAGGCAGAAAACTTACAACAGCCAGCCAGGTTGCAGCCTACAGCACTTGTGCACTGCCTAAATGGCTCTGGCTGGCTGGCTCTGCCGGCGTTCCACCACTATGCACGCAGCGTGGCGGCAGTGACGTCACGCACACACAGGGCTGGATTTGTACCTTTCATCACTCTAGGCCCATTGTTACTAGTAGGGTTGCCAGGTCGGCTGATGGAGAAAACCGGACAGGGGGTGGAGTTAGGGGCGGAGTCAGAAGCGCACTTTTATGTAGAGTGGGGCTAAGCAATGGGCTTTTTAAAAAATGTTTTTTACAGTATTTATATCGCACTGACATCTTCTGCAGCACATTACAGAGTACATAGCCATGTCACTAACTGTCCTCACCAGTACATGCACATAAGAGACCACTTTTCACCAGTAAATGCACATAAGAGACCGCTTTTCAACAGTAAATGCACATAATAAGAGACAGAGCAGAAAACTATTACAAAACTGGAAAACTATGCAAATAATGCAATGCATTTATGGCGTTTTTGCACAGTGAAGTGGTCGATTTCTTGCGGGAAGTTTTAAAATTTATTTTTTTTTTCCCACCAAAATTTTTTATTGAGAACAAAAAAGTGGACATACATAGGCATAAAGTTAAAATATAAATCTGCGCATACATGTATGTACACATTTTGAGCAAATATAACAAATATAACAGTATAACAGTATAAATTGCGTTGTACAATAGTATGAATTCAAGTGTAAAGTATAGTAAGCAGCGGGCTCAGGCGAGATTGAATGAGATTGAAAGTCACGCCTGGACTATACGGAGGGGAGATAGAGCGGAGCCAATGCACACAAAGAACGGAAATACAACCAGAGAATTATGGGTCACTCACTCACCATATCTCCAGACTCCTGACCTTACCTTGCTTCCTTCGCAGATGCAGAATCGCATTGCAAATGACGTGAGTGACGCACGTCATGCGTGCGTTGGCAACGCAGCGTTGGCATTGCCGTAGCAACGTCGGGAAGCGCGGGCTCGGGGGCGGTACTTAAGCTGGCGTCACTTACGCCGCGTAAGCTGGCTGGCTGTGCCTTTGACTGACAGCCAGGCAGCGAATCAGCGGTCGCGCAGCGCTGGCGGACGGGTGGCGGCAAGTGGCAAAAGGCATAAAACCGGACATCTTAATTGTCCGGTTTAACATGCCTTTTTGGACAGGACACAGCGGCCAAAAACCGGACTGTCCGGTCTAAAACTGGACACCTGGCAACCCTAGTTACTAGCCACTTCTCCACTGCACTCTCAGAAAAGGAAGCACTTGTGCATGAAAGAGAGATGTGCCCAAGTGCTTTGTCACGGGGCATGCATGGTTCGGAATTAGTGCATGCCAAGTTCAGATGCACTTGTTCACAGCCCAGTAAACTTCTGGGACACTGAAGAGTTATCCTGAAGTCAAAGAGCAGCAGTAAGTGTCAGCAGCAGTAAGTGCTCTGGCCCCCTTAGATTTTTATGTCCACAGCGCTGTACAGAGTATATGGTCTTGTCAGTTAACTGTCCCTCAGAGGAGCTCACAATCTAATCCCTACCATAGTCATATGTCCGTATGTACTGTGTAGTGTATGTATCGTAGTCTAGGGATAATTTAGGGGGAAGCCAATTAACCTCTCTGTATGTTTTTGGGATGTGGGAGGAAACAGGAGTGCCCAGGGGAACCCCATACAGACATGGTAAGAACATACACACTCCATGCAGATAGTGCCCTGGCTGGGATTCAAACCAGGGACCCAGTGCTGCAATGCGAGAACGCCAACCACTACACCGCTGTGCTGCCCAGTTGCTTGGGGGGGGGCTTCTTCCTTTCCTCCTCTCATGCCTCCCTAGCTGTTGCCACTCATCCTCCCTTTAATTGACCCACAGATTAGTGCAGTGATAGTGGTAAGGCAGAACAGTGTGAGATGGTGATACGGCAGAAATAGTTGATGGTAGCAGCAGTGGCGTACCTAGAACGCAATGGGCCCCCCTGCAAAACTTTGGATGGGACCCCCCCTTGACCCTGTTTAACACTGAAAAGGGACTGTCTACAAATCTTTGTCTGCAAAACTCTGATTCCTTATCAGTGGCTGAGCAGATGCAGTCATTTGACAACTAAGGGCATGGAGAGAAAAACATTTCTGCTCTCGGCACAATTTTTCTGTCTCTAAGGACAGGGAATATAAACTTCTCCCCCCACGGGGCCCCTGCAGCTTCTGGGCCCCCTGCAGCTGCATCCCTTGCAGGGTCTATTGTTACGCCCCTGGGTAGCAGCTGATAGTGGGAACATCAATAGTGATGGCAGAGCTAAGCCTACACCACATATGACCTCAAAGCAGCTGGAGATCAATAGGTGACACACAGACAGTTACAGACTATGTACAGAGAGACTCACTGACTGTCCCAGGTGCTGCGTCTGTGTCCCTGGCTGTCCTGTACTGCACTTTCAACTCTGCACATGGATTCCTCTGTCCTGCCTTCTTTCTGCTTCCTTTCCAAACAGATTAGGAGCAAAGCAGAACAGCGGTGGGGGGCGGGGCCACCCGCTGTGCATAATGCTAACAGCCAGTGTGGACTGTCATTAGGCATAGTCACTGAGAGTCAGCCAGGGGCTGTGCGGGACATGGAAGAAAGCAAGCAAGCAAGGGCACTGACCTCCGTGGCCACACTGTTTATTTCCTGACATCTCGCCCTGCTCTGCAGCGATAAGCTGGAACTTGAGAATGGGCGGAGAGATAGTGCAGCAGAGTGCAGTGATTGGCTGCTGCACCCTACAACAAGGCAAGGCCCCCTGTTTGAAATGCTGCCACTGAATATTGTTTCCGTCTCCAAATATATACAGCGGCGTACAGCGGCAGCAGGACTGATGCCCGCCAGGAATAGCGCGGGCTGCATGGCGGGTGGCAGGACACACTCTCTGCTTGGCAATGCGCAGTCCTCTTTGTTTAAATCCGGCCATTCACACACAGGAACTGCAAGGCAGCGGCGACATAGAGGGGAGTAAAAAACACCGTATGGCTGGCTGGGCGCCCTTGGGGAGTCAGCGCCCGGGGGCACATGTCCTACCCCGCCCACCCCAAGCTACGCCCCTGCCTGCTGGACCGTATCCATGCCCTTAAAATGAAGCACTTCCCAAACTTCTCTATCTATTTAGTTCCCGGCAAATACGAATGTGTTTTTCAGATATCGGGAAGCTTCAGTTACATTTCACTAGCTTTGTTTGGGCTGGCAAAATTCCCTGCATCCAGTACACACCTATCTGGCTAGGGATAAATCTAGAGGGGACCTAGTTGCACCTAAGCTGCTCCATTATTACTATGCCTACACGCTGGCTCAGCTGCCCCAATGGTCCACTGCTCCTTCTGTCCTCACTATTCTGGACCAAACGCCCCTCCCCGGATAAGTTCCATTCACAACCGGTCGTCCTGGAGCCTCTGGCTATTTGGCGCCCTTTATCCGGCAAAATGAGCCTCTCCAAACTGTACTCCATTTGCAGGGGCATAGCAATAGCCATAGCAGCCATAGCGGCTGCTATGGGGCCCTGGAGCAGAGGGGGCCCAGGTGGATCATAATGTATTCACTATTAATTTTCTTGGGTTCCTCCACCCTCTCAGTGCCCATGGAGTATATGCAGTGTTGATTGCATGAGAATGTACATTTCCAGTTAACTCATGTCTTTAGGTTAGGGGTAGGTGGCATAGCTAAAGAGTGCCCACATTAGAGGGCCGTATGAAACTTTTGCTATGGGGCCCCATAATCTCTAGTTACATCACTGCTCCCTTGAGGAGTGTAGCTCAACAAGGATTTTAGTCCTGGGCTACACCTTGCTGGTTGGGTCTCTTGGCTATAAAAGGGCCCTAAAGATCTCCTGATAGATGGCATCCCCATATCATGGGAGCAGGCCAGACTACAGTTTGACTTATGCCCAGCTGAATTTTTCGGTTTTGCGCAGCTTCGCCATTTTCTTCTGTCCCGTATCAGGTCGGGCCTAGATTTAACACCGGTGCCTATATCCTCTGAATTTAATTCCTATGCCCATAAACCTGGTTTAATTTCTGTAGCGTACTCAGTGACATAGTATTCTTCCTTGATGGATATATCTCCTGCCGTGATCAAATGGCAGGACAGGTATCGGTGTTCCTGGATGAATGTGGGATGGGATGAGATGTTTTTGGGTATGGCCAAATCTTCTATTAACTGCTCTATCAAAGAAGGGATAATTGGATCATCTATGACTTGTTCAGAACTCCATCTTTACTACATAAGAGGGGCATGGCTCCCTTTGAGGCATGTTTTCTGGGTTGTGGAGCAGATGCAGGCTGGTGGGGGTGCCCGGTTGTGTATCTCTTTTGGGAGGAGTGCTTCCAGTTAATTTCTGTAATTCTTGAGGCTCAGTTGCCCCGAATCTGTGGGTTGGCTCTCTTCTGTCAGACAGTCCCTACTTTAGATAAAAATCTAAATGCCTCGCTGGTACAACTTTGCAATGTCACTGCGGCAATTATAGCCAGAGACTGGAAGTTCTCCTTCCTGAGCAATATAGCCTTTAAAAATAGGGTCCACGGAATGTATTTGCTAGAGAAGATTACCTACTCTCTCAACAAAAGGGGAGATTTCTTTCTCTGGGTTTGGTCCCCCTGGTCAGACTGGAGATGGTCTCATCACTTGGGCTAGAAGATCTCTGGTGTCTGGTTTTAGGCCTTTGTTTGTTCATCTATACTGCGGTGTTTGTTTAGTTATACTCACTCACTTGGTTTAATAAATTCTTGTTGCGGGGGAGGGGGGGGGGGAGTGGATGAATTATATGTCTATACAGTGCTTTGGGTTCTCAGTATAAGCCTATAGTTAGTTAAGGGATATATAAGTAGGTCCTATGTGGACCTACTTATATACATCTTGGCTACAGCTGATTTAGCCCCTTAAAGAGTAACTGTCAGGCTACAAAAGCTAATTTAAACCTCTATTCTCCTGTGTTAAACAGTTTAGAAGGAAGCCAAAAAGGCATTACTGAAGATAAAAATCTCTCTTACATTTGATGTGTGCTTATCAGCAAAGCTGTTATTCCCAAGCTCTTAAGAAGACGCAAGCCGCATTCCATACTGCAAAGCATTCTGGGGCTCTCCCCTCGGCTGCTAATGAGAAGTTACAGGGTCAAGTAACAATAGCATGTAACTCAGTCCAGCGCACAGCACTGATAAATCTCCCGGCAGAGTACACTGCAGGAGTCCGCTATTGTTCCTAGCCACATGGCTAATTAATATTCACTGCACACTACTGTTATTCAGTACGAGCTTTTCTGTGATCAGGAAGCAGGGAGGACATGACGACACATTTGGCTTCATAGGAGACAGACAAACATGGAACCTGCCATGAGCTGTCAGGAGCATCAATCTCTGCATATACTGTATACAAATTCTGTGAAATCCAAACGTGGACAGTGAAATGCATATGTAATGTAAGTACAGCCTATATTTAGCTACTGATATATGTGTTTATTTTCTCTGAGACCTTATACCTAACAGCTCCTCTTTAAGCTGTCAGTGTCGGTAATCGAACTCCAACCCTCCCCTCCGCTCCCCACTCTTTTTTAATTGTTGTGACTTTTTTTATGTGGTGTCACACTTTGGAAGTGTGGACTAGCTTAACCTCCCTGGCGTTCTATTAAGATCGCCAGGGAGGCTGCGGGAGGGTTTATTTTAATTAAAAAAAACTATTTCATGCAGCCAACTGAAAGTTGGCTGCATGAAAGCCCACTAGAGGGCGCTCCGGATGCGTTCTTCTGATCGCCTCCGGCGGCCAGAAGTAACACGGAAGGCCGCAATGAGCCATGGCGACGAGCGGAGTGACGTCATGGACGTCAGCCGCCTCCGATCCAGCCCTTAGCGCTGGCCGGAACTTTTTGTTCCAGCTACGCTGGGCTCAGGCGGCTGGGGGGACCCTCTTTCGCTGCTGCATGCGGCGGATCGCCGCGCTGCAGCGGCGATCAGGTAGCACACGCGGCTGGCAAAGTGCCGGCTGCGTGTGCTGCTTTTTATTTGAGCCAAATCGGCCCAGCAGGGCCTGAGCGGCAGGCTCCGGCGGTACTGGATGAGCTGAGCTCGTCCAGACCGCTCAGCAGGTTAAACAACTAAGTGGGGTTTTATGCTTGTCTAGTCTGTGGTAGTCAGACAAGTGTTTTAGTGTTATTAAATGACCACTGAATTTAGAGGGATATGGAGGCTGCCATATTGATTTCCTTTTAACCAGTTCACCCCCAAGGGTTTTTATCCTAACGGACCAGAGCAATTTTCAGTTGTCAGCGCTCCTCCCTTTTATTCCCTAATAACTTTATTACTACTTATCACAAGAAAATGATCTATACCTCGTTTTTTTCGCCACCAATTAGGCTTTCTGTGGATAGTACATTTTGCTAAGAATTTTTTTATTCTAAATGCATTTTAATGAGAAAAACAGAAAAAAAAAGAAAAAAAATCATTATTTCTCAGTGTTCAGCCTTTATAGTTTTAAAATTAAACATTCTCCTGTGGATAAAACAAACACGTTTTATTTTCCCAGTGGTCCCGATAATTACACCGTTTAGATTATGTCCCTACCACAATGTATGGCGACAGTATATTATTTTGAAATATAAGTGGTTATTTTTCTGTTTGTTCTGGCCATAATTACAAGCCCCTATGTAATAAATTAAAATTAATTTTCCCCCATAAAATATAGAATAAAAAAAGCTGAGTCCCTAAGGCAACTATTTATTTATTTTTTTTAAGCTGATTTTTTTTTTTACAAGTGTTTTTTTTGGGGGGGAGGGTTGGAAGTGTAATTTTATTAATGATGTGTATATACTTGAAAATGTATGTATTTTGTAGGTGTAATATACTTTTTGGCCACAAGATGGCGCTAGTGAACACTCATAGGACGTGTTTATTTATTTTTATTTTTTTTTACACTTTATTAAACTGTTACATTTCCTGTTTATGTGAATGGACGTAGCCGCTGTTCGCGGTCACGTCCATTCACTCCAGGCACTGCGATTGGGTAGAGGACTGTTCGGTCCTCTTCCCCAATCACCCAGCACGGGATCCCGACGATAATGGCGGCGGTAGCGGCGGACACACGGCGGTAGCAGCGGCGGGAATGTGCGACGTATTAAAACGTCATGTTGCTGTTAATAGCGGTAAGCATGACGTTTTAATACGTTAGGATGGCGGTAAATGGTTAAGCAATACCAGTTGCCTGGCTGTCCTGCTGGTCCTTGCCTTTAATACTTTTAGCCATAAACCCCGATCAGGTGTTTGACATTATCAGATCTGACAAGATTAGCTACATGTTTGTTTCTGGTGTTATTTAAACACTACTACAGCCAAATAGTTCAGCAGGGCTGCCAGGCAACTGGTATTGTTTAAAAGGAAATAAATATGGCAGCCACTATTCTTTTCACTTAGAGAGAACCCAAGGCGGTAAAACCCCTCCCACAGTGTGATGTCATGACCAAGGTCCTGGCAGCTACGTGTCTGTGAACCTCGTTGCATCGTAACCGCTTTTTCCAACTGCCAAGCAAGCAATATCTCCCTCTGTGCATAGAACTCTGTTACAAACTTTCCGCAGAGATCACCTGGCAGATTTCACCACCACTCAAATTTTAGAATGTAAATATAAATCGGGGAGAGGAAAGATGTTACAATGGGCAAACACTGACTAAGTAATGTATGAATGAATATTGAAAAACAATAAGCAATTTTATTCATTATGATGTTTTCACTACAGTACCTCAGATGGGACAGCTTGGTTGCTAAGCATCCTTCTGCTGGCACCAATCAATGAGGCATAGTGTCACAAGTGTAACCCTTATTGTGTGTCATGGCTTGTTTATGCCACACTGATGCTTTGTTGTGAAGGAAATCCATTCATAACAGTGAGCTATTATCATGCTCTGGCAATGCATACATAAAAAGATAATTATAGAACTAATGTTTGTATTTGCATAATTATCCCATGCATAATAATCCGTATTCACTATTTGAGCTGTCCCTGTTGTTTCGTTGCTTCTGTAGTGCACTTTACTGGATGGAGATGTAAGATTGTGGCCATACTAAATAATAATCTTTTTTTGCAGGTCGGCTTTTGCTTATCAAGGGGAAAAAACAATCGAAACGTTGAACAATACTGAAATTGGCCAAAGGGTAAAACTTCATGAACTAGACATTGAAAGAGTCAACAAACTGTACTTCTGTCCTCAGTACACCCCTGCTGAAGGTAAGCAAAGTGTTTCTTGTTTTTCTGCAGGTATTTGTTTTTCTCCTAAGGCCCCGTTCACACTGCACGCGTTCCCATCAGCGTTTCCGTAACTTCAGTGAATGGGATCAGCCATGCAATGCATACAAACGCGGATGGCGTGCGTTTGTATGCATTGCGTTCCGAACACACGGCCGTCCGCGTTTGCTAATGTAAACAGGGGTACAAAATGTAAAGCAGTAACACAGAGGTGCCAAGTAGAGTAAAATCTATTAAAAACTGTTTAAAAGGGGGAAGCTGGTAGACTCACCTCCCTCGTAGAAAGCAAGATCGGACGATGGGACGTTACTCACAGTATAAAGTAACTTTTTATTAAAAGCTTCAAAGGTGCAACGCGTTTCACGGGTCACAATCCTGCTTCATCAGGCAAGAATTTTTGGAGGGTACAAAATCGGGTCAATGGCCTGGCTGAGCGTCTCTGTTATACACGGTACATTTTTGTACCGTGTATCAACCAGCTGATACGGCCAGCTGATAATATTGAGCTGGCCCGATCAAGCCGCTCCACAGCCGCCCGCTCGATTCCCGCCTGCGGACAATGGCAGGTAATCGAGCACTGATAAGGAAGCACCGGCGGGGGCGAGCGGTAATCGATCCGTGCGGACGAGCGTGGACGCCGCTGGGGTCGATCCGGCGGCTAATCGAGCCGCCGGTCGACCCGTGTATCCCCAGCATTATATTATCAGTTTAAAAACATACATAAATAGCTGCCTTAGGGACTCAACTTTTCTTTTTTCTTTTTTTTTGTAAATTCTTTATTTAAAGTCATTTTAAAATTGTATAACAAAGAAAAACCGTGCAATATATAAGACAGTACATTGTCACAGCCAGGGATCATACATCCCAGTACACCTGCAAAAGTTATAGATGCGAAGAACCCAAATTTGGCATACCCTATCTTTTCTGAGTATAGTGATGTAAAATATTTTCAGCTTTCTTAATATGTATGTCACGAGGCTATATTACTGTTATTTTAGTAAATACGCTTGTAATTATTGGTCGGATATAAAAAATAAAAAAAAATAAAAAAAAAAAAAAAAATACACCTTTATTTCAAAAGAATATATTGTCAACATACATTGTTCTAGGAACATAATTTAATTGTTGTGATAACTAGGACAAATGGGCAAATAAATTGAGTGGGTTTTATTTATAGTAACATTGCTAAATTTAAAACCTATAGGGGATGGAATTGGAGAAATGGTGTATTTTTTTATATATATATATTTTTTTAGTTTTTTTTTTTCTTGTTTTTCCCTATAAAATGCATAGAAAATAATTACTGAAAACAAGTATTGTCCACAAAAAGCCTAATTTGCGGCGAAAAAAAACCCCAAACAAGATATAGATCATTCAGGAGTGAGAAGCAGTGATAAAGCTATGGACAAATGAATGGGAGTAGCATTGACAGGGAAAAATGGCTCTTGGTGGTAAGGGTAAAATGGCCTGTGGGCTGATGTGGTCTAATTGGGCGACAGGACTTGCACCTAATTAACCACTTCAGCCTACAGTGGTGTTTCACCTTCTACACCTGAGCAACTTTTCCCTCCCATTCATTGGCCAATAACTTTATCACTACTTATCACACTGAAATTATCTATATCTCGTTTTTTCTGCCACCATTTAGTCTTTCTTTGGGTGCTACATTTTGCTAAGAATTATTTTATTAAAAATCCATTTTAACAGGAACATTAAGAAAGAAATGAAAAAAAAAATTTCTCAGTTTTTGGCCATTATAGTTTGAAATTAATACATGCTAACGTAATTAAATCCTATGTATTTTTTTTTTGCCCATTTGTCCCTGTTATTACACCATTTAAATTATGTCCCTATCACAATGTATGGCACCAATATTTTATTTGGAAAAAAGGTGCGTTTTTTCAATACTTTTTAATATGCATGTCAAGTGCAGAGCAGTTGAGCGCCGCTTCATAGTAGCAGCTCCTCTCAACATAGCACTCAGGTTACCCCTCTGGTCCTCCTCAGCTACGTTTGTATTTATGGTGTTCATATACTTTGTATACCCACACTTTACATTAACTGTATGCATTTGAACTGTACCATCACCGACCCTGTATGTGCCAAAAACAATTCCAGGTACAACTCCAGTTGTACTTGGTGAAATAAACGAATTTTGATTCTGAAGAGAGTATATTACTATAATTTTTTTTAATTATAAGTAAATAGTCCATCACTATTTACAAGCTTATAATTAAAAAAAAATTATAGTTATATACTCTCTTGACGTGCATATTAAAAAAGCTCTGACCCTTAGGTAACTATTTACGTTGTTGTTTTTTTTATTGTATTTTTTTTTTAATTAATAAAATTTATTTTGGTAATTTTTGGTGTGGGAGGTAAACTGTTAATTTTAAATGTAATATACGTTTATTTACAAAAAATTGTATGTGGATGTAGTTTTTACTTTTTGGCCACAGTGAAAACACTTTTTTTTTTTTTTTTTTTTTTTTTGTCCTGGAAGCGAACGCTCTCACTTCCAGGAACCATAAAGAGGATGGGAAACTTTTTTTGCGCAGAAAGACTGCGGCCTCTGATAAGAGGCCGTCTGTTTTTCTGCCGGGGACTTAGATCAATGAATTGGAACCATGTTACCATTCATTGATCTCGGGCCAAACGGAAGGCAGCAGGAGCGTGTGCAGGAATGTGCGTGATCGCGTTCCTGGCAGAGCAGCAGCAGGGCGGGCTATCTGCACCTAAGTGGGTAAATTTCATTTAGCAACCTCTTGGGTGGTTAAGAACTCACTTTGGCAATAAACTGCCCATTAAGTTCTCTTTATTAAGTTGTTAAAATCCCCCCCCCCCCCCACCACCACCGAAGCGATTCTTCCCGACTGCTCAGAGCAGGTGAAAAGTCTCTGTCGCCTATGTGCCATCAGCTGCTTTAGGCATCTGGGAGCTTTCTTTACTAAGGAGACCCCAAATGCCTGTATTTTAAATATGTAAAGGAGTCCTGTTTGATTCTCTATGCAAGGAAATAAACCATTCTCCCTGCTGCCCGGCAGGACCACCTGTGATTCGATCACTGGCCGCCGGTACCACCCGTCTCTCTCCACTGTTTGCTTCCGACAGACCCCGCACGCCACTCCTTTTTCTGCCAGCTCTCTGGCTGCAGAAAAGCCTTTTTTAGCCTACCACTAGGGTTCCTCATTGGTCTTTTTTAGCCTACCACTTGGGGCTCCCCATTGGTCGTGAGATTGAACCAGTGACAATCCTCCCTGAGGAGTGTTTTCATTGGTCCTCTAAAGCAGAGTTCCCCAACCCTGTCCTCAAGGCCCATCAACAGTACATGTTTTACAGGAAACAAGAATCATTCACAGGTGGAGTAATTAGTGTCTCAGCAGAGCTGATCAGCTACCTGTTTCTACAAAACATGCACTGTTGGTGGGCCTTAAGGACAGGGTTGGGGAACACTGCTCTAAAGGACCCAGTGGAAGTCTCAAAGATACTCTGCAAACAGAGTAGCTGGAGAGCCACAAAAAGGAGGGGTATCTGTCGGCAGAGTGAGATGGGTGGTTCAGCAGCCAGTGATGGATAGACAAGTGGTCGCTAGAGTGGTGACTAGCCAAAGGGACTGTCAACTGAGGACCCTTCAATGAAGACTTAAAGGACAACCGAGGTGACATGTGACATGATGAGATAGACATGTGTATGCACAGTGCCAAGCACACAAATAACTAGGCTGGGTTCCTATTTTTTTCTTTCTCTGCCTGCAAGAATTAAATCAGGTATGCAAGTGACAGTTTCTGTCCGGATCGGGACTGGGTCAGACTGGATCGGACTATAACCTGGCCATCACTGATAAGGAATTACAGCCATAAAATACTTTCTTGTCAATAATTCATAGATTTGAGCTCTAACATTCTTCAATGAAGGTGTAATTGAGCAGAGACCATGAAATAGTAAAAACTAGATTTAAAAATAAAATAAAATTGTGGGATATCTAAAAAAAGGTCATTTTTAGGAGAAGGATGACAGATACAATTGTTTTTCTCATTTGTTTCCTTTCCCCTCGGATGTCCTTTAAAGGAGAACAAAGAAAGAAGTAAAAGAAGAAATAAGTTACAGATGAGAAACCAAAAAATACAGAAGAGGAGCCCCCCCCCCCACCCCACCTCATATAATGTATTACTCTTTTGTTTTACATTAAATAGGTATAGGGTCTAAAGTGACCCTTTATGCTCCTTTACCTAGAGAGAACAGGACATCTGGGGGTCCCCAGCCGTGTACTATGTGGGCTGGTATTGTTAGCATGGCAGATCCCCAAGGACAAGGTGGGAGTGCAAATGTTCTGGGGCTTATGGTGGAATCTGGGAGTCCCCTTTATTAAGGAGACCCCCAGATGTCCTGCCCCCCTCGAGGTAAATCAGTGTACTTTGGCCCCTATACCTATTTAGGCTTAAGGCTTCTTTCACAGTGAGACATTACAGGTGCACGTTAGAGCAGCCTGTAACGCAGCCCACCGCACAGCAATGAAAAATCAATGGGCTGTTAAGTGCCCATGTTGTGTTACATTGTAACGCAGCACGTTTAAAGAAAGTGCTGCATGCTGTACGTTATAGCGGCTTTAGCCACGTTAGGCTGTTTGCACATGCTCAGTGATGTGTTTGTTTTTTTTTACTTTGGGGCAGGAGAGGAGGCGGGGAGAGTCCGCTATTGCGGCCAGCCACATGGCTTATAAATATGCACTGCAGTGTTTACTTCCTGGAGCGGCCGCTTATTGGGTGGCGGGACCACGTGATGCGGAGTGTTCCGCTCACGTGGTCTCCACCGGTGCATGCGTCAAAAAGTACACATCACGGACGCATCAAGAGCCGCTAAACGCTGCTCTATGTAGCGTCCTCCAATACCATCACCATGCGTTGCGTTAGGGGCACGTTATGCGACCTTAACGTTGCATATAACGCAACGTCTTGGTGTGAAAGTAGCTTTAGTGATGAATAAACTTTATTTGGGTTAAACACACCCTCTTCTGTATTCCTGGTTTTCACCTGTAACTTCTTTGTTCTTTTACTTCTTCCTCCTTCTCCTTTAACCTTTTTTCCAGCCATTTTTATTTTTTGCACACACTGCAGCACCACATTCTTTTGTGCCTCCCCAGCCTGCCAGTGTGCATCCCAGAGCCTAACAGAGAGTGGCCTAGGGGACGCTTGATAATTACCTGTTGTGAACACAGGATTGTCTCTACTCTTAGCCCGGTATAGCCGATTGCAGCAGCCCTGCCTCAAGTTATTACTCGATAACACGTTCATGGGTTAAATCTTGATTTGAAGGGTCATCTGGTGGCCAGTCCCCATCACTAACCATTCATCCAACGTCTGCGCGCTGCTGGTAGGTGACCGCCGCCTAGCCGTTTTCTTTTCCGTCTTCTCTGATCCCTGACAGAAGCATCTTTGAATGTTCCAATGGGGATGCTCTTTCGTCCTCTAAGGCTACTTTCCCACCAGGACGTTGCGTTTTAGGGGACGTTGTGGTCGCATAACGTGCCCCTAACGCAATGCCTAGTGGTGTTGGATGTGGACGTCAGAGCGAGCCGCATTGTGCAGCTCACTCTGGCGTCCGTGATGCGTACTCTTGGACGCATGCAGCATCAAGTAATCCCACCAGTCAATCGCCGCACAGAGCGGCCGCTTCAGGAAGTAAACACTGCACACGTCAAAGTGCAGTGAATATTAATTAGCCATGTGCCTGGCCGCTCTCCCCTTCTCCCCAATAAAGTACTGCATGCAGTACGTTCTCTTGACGTGCAGCGTTACAATGTAACGCAACGTGGGCATTGTGAAAAGCCCATTGATTTTTCATTACTATGCGTTGGGCTGCGTTACAGGCTGCTCTAACGTGCGCCTGTAACGTCTCACTATGAAAGCAGCCTAAGTGTACCAATGAGAATCATCCTGTGTTCTGTAAGTCAGCCTCGGCGTTAAACATGGTTCACACTACTAACATAATGCGGTACACCGCTGGCAGTAGTAATGGTAATCTTGCCGGACACGACTTGCAAACGGCGGTATTACCGGCGGTCAGTACACGAACCAAATTGTTAGAAGATATTTTATAAACAAAGCACTTTTTTGAAGTAGTAAACTGGAACACTAGTAATTACTGGAACACCCAGCAAGGGGAGGGGAAATCCTCATCAACTGATTTTATAACACTTTAAAAAAATACAGCATGTGTATATGTTTTTTATTATTACATTTAACACCTGTAAAATATCTATCTATCTATCTATCTATCTATCTATCTATCTATCTATCTATCTATCTATCTATCTATCTATCTATCTATCTATCTATCTATCTATCTATCTATCTATCTATCTATCTATCTATCTATCTATCTATATATATATATATATATATATATATATATATATATATATATATATATATATATATATATATAAAATCTCTATCTAACACAGTTTGTGTTTATATTTATAGGTGAAACTGAATTTTTAGCTAATGTTTCTCCTCCGGAAAAATACGACTGTGGCCCAGAAGTCACAGGTGACTTGGAAATAAGTGCAGATGCTTTATTAAACACATCTACAGATCTCAATTCTACTTTTGGACAAGAACCCAGCTTCACTTTAGCCCCTATATCTACAGCTGCTAAAGAGGTTGCTCCTGATTCACCTCCCAGAGACATCAATACTCCAGCATTTGGTCTTCATCCAGCTACCACCTCTTCTATGACTCAAACAGAGCAAACTGCACTCACTAGATTTCCTGTCATTCAAGAAACTGATATTAGCCCAGCTGGCAGTTTTCTAACCAAACAAGGACCTCCATTCAGTCCATCCAGTCCACAATCTGAGTTTTCTGCAGCTCCCACCTTGTTAACTTACCTAGGCTCTTCACTCAGCTCAGTGCCTGTCTCACCATCCAGTCCAGAAGAGTTTTCTGCAACTCCTACCTTGTCCACCAGCCAAGAATCCAAGGTTCATTTAGCGGACAGCCTACCTTCTAATCAAGGATCCCAGCTGAATTCCACCATCCCTTTCTTCAGTCAAACATCTAAACTCATCTCAGAGCCCACAAATTTTTCCATACAAAAACCCATGCCCACATCGTCATTATTTTCTTCTTCCAATAAAATACCCACATTTATTTTGTCTACAACTCTTGTCTCTGCACTGGCTGAAGGTACAAAAGCCTCAGCTTCAGATTATACCACTGATTTTTCTCTAGGTCCCGATATAACAGAAAAGGTTTCACATACCCCTGGAAAACCTATATCTAGCATATGGACAGCCTTTAATATAAAAACCCCTTCTTCAGAATTAAAGACAACTTCTAAGAGTGGAAGTAACGTAACATATGAGAAAAATGAAACTTTCTCCACAGTGGGATATCCAGAAGAACCATTACTTTCTAATGACAATGCCAGCTCTCCACTAACCCCAGTGCCAAGTGAAATGTTAGCACCACATATTGTTCATCCAGCCCCCACTATGCCTACCAGTAAAAAGGAGAATGCAACTGTGAAAGAAATGACAGATTCATTTTTCCGAAGCACAGAGACAAAGCACCAGCCCAACTCTGGAGAGGTGTCTCCTACAATTGGGAATGGATTTAATTATTCGCATGATCAGGAAGATGGTCATCTGCAAACAGAACTGGCAGCAACTACCAGCACAAATCTGCCACTTGACTCAAGAGAACCTACTGACACAACAGTGAAAGAGATTCAGCAAAAGCAAGGTGTATTAAAGACTCTTTATGAAATATTCCACCCTGATCGACCTTTGACTGTGACCACCATGCGTGAATCTCTATGCGGGTTTGAACGTGGAATGTGTGGATGGAAACAAGGTCACCATGACGACCTTGACTGGAGTCTTGCTTGGGGAACTGTGGATCCATACACTGGCGTTTTCAAAGCTCAAGGTTAGTTTAAATTGAAAATAAACTGATGAGAAAAACAATAGTATCTGTCCTCCTACTCCTAAAAATGACTATTGGGTATACCACAGTTTTATGTTTTATATTCTGTTTGAAAACGTAAGTAGATTTATTGTTTTGTTTCTGCTTAATGACAGTCTGCTCAGTGTCTTGAGATCAAATATATAAACTATTGACCTTTTTACCTATCCCCTGCTCTCAGAAGCCCAGTGCTCTGCCAGGAAAGTGTTTTATGGCTTTTATTCCTTACATTAAAGGATGCTGGACCAACCCGGTCCCGACTGGAGAGATACTGTCAGTTGAATAGCTGATGCAGAGGAAGAAAATGATTAGAGTAATAGGCATTTGTATGCTTGCCACTATATATAGATGTCTATCTCATCATAACACATGAACTTCCAGTTCTGACAATATTTTGTCAGGACTGAAATATGCCAGTTGCTGTCAGTTATATAGCAGCTGCTGTCAGTTGCAACTGATGAGCAAGGTAATGTCCATGTTTCCATATGGCTCAAGTGGGCGATATTACAGTTGAACAGCACCGCTCTCTGTCCTCAGGAGTGCCCCAGGATGAATTAATTTGCAAGAAAATAGCTGCAAAACCTTTAGCTAGCACTAGGCTAGCTAATACAAGTGTCTGGCACCCCCGTGATTTCCCCCCCCCACCTGTTTATACATTACCCAGCCTGGATCCAGTGATCGCGCAGCCTCCCTGCACAGCTTTGGTTTCTCTATGGGGAGGATGGGGTTTGCGCATGTCATGTCAAGACCGGAGCTGTCCGGGGAGGCTGCGCCGATTACTGGAGCCAGGCTGGGTAATGTATAAACTGGCTAACTCGGGGGGTGCTGGACACTTGTACTAGCTAGCCTAGTGCTAGCTAAAGGTTTTGCATCTATTATGGCAAAATAATTCATCCTGGGGCACAAAGTAACAAAACTTCCTGAGCGGCATAATGCTCAGGAGGTTAAACAAGTTTTCTCTAACCCTTAGCTGGGATACGTCCTTAGGAGTATGGTGACGCCCAGTCACCTGATGAAACACAAAATGGAAAAGTATAAAAAGCTCCCGCCCTCTCCAATCCCCAGTTTATTTTGTGTTTCTGCCCGGAAACACAGGGGAAAGTTCTGCTCCCGTTTGTTGTTTTTTCCTTTCTCACCAGAGGGTGAGAAGGTTTACCTGGAGGGGGATCTCTGGCGGAGGACAGCTGAGCAGGAGAGGAGTCTCGGGTCTCATGTGCCGCCATTACGCGCTGGACGCCTGGATAGGGTTGGGCGGGCCAGTAGTTTTCCTTCCTCCTGCGCGATTCACCTATGCCGGCTTTATGTGGATTCCGGCAAGTGAGGCGCACGCGTACTTCCGGCGGAAGAGGGGAGAGCGGGCCGGAAGTGGTAATCAATGCGGGGCCTTCCTGGATTATTTCAACGAGCGCCGCGCTGATGGCCGCGCCGTTACGGAGGTTCCTGCTGCCAAACCTGTGGTGATGTCTACCTCCTCAGGAGCCCCCGCGGCAGCGCTGCCGGCAGAAGGCAATTCTACAGCCGCAGTAGCGTCCACATCTCCAGCATCGGCTTCACAGCCTGAGGGTGTGGTAAGTGGGAGATTTGGTCTCCCTGTTATGTAACCCTGGTTTTCACTGTGCAGTAATTTTAACTAGGGTTGTTCTATGTCTCCCTTTTTCTCTCCTGTTGTTTGTTTTCAGGGAGTGGAGTCTAAATCTGGTGGATCTGGCAAATCCAGATCAAAAAAGTGCTGCCAGTGTTCTTCTAAATTACCTGCTGGCTATGCTAAAACCCTATGTCAAACTTGTATTGACGCTGTGATAGCCTCTGAGTCCTCTTCTATTTTTAAAAATGTGATGCGATCTGTTAGGAAATATATGACAGTGGCATTTGACAGGTTCAGAGAATCTATTATTCCATCCATTCCCCCTGGGCCGGCTGCTGTTCCTTCTACGTTTCCTTCGGGATCTGTTCCTTCTCCTGGTCCTCCGGATGCCACTCCTGGTCCTTACGGGGGTCTCCTGGTGGATCCCTTTATTCCCATTGGGGGGGTGGAGGAGGAGGAGGAGGAGGATTTTCAGGGAAGAGAAAATTTTTCTGATATGGAAGAAGGGGAGGCAGTAGATTCAGAGGGAACATCTGAGGACGAGGGTAAAAAACCTGCTCGTTTTCTTTTTAGTACAGATGAAACTGACGAGCTACTCAAGGCAGTCTATGCAACAGAGCAGATTCCTGAGGTTCAAAGGGAACTTTCGGCTCAGGATCAGGTTTACTCCGGTCTGGCGCAGCAATCTGGTCGGGTTTTTCCTTTTCATCAATCCCTTAAAGATATTATTTCCTCTCAATGGAAGGAGCCTGAGAGGCGTTTATTTATTCCAAAATCTGCTAAAAGGAAATATCCGTTTGCTCCGCCGGACATGGATAAATTCACTAAATGTCCTAAAATTGATGCCTCCTTATCCAAATATTCAAAGAATGCTGATTTATCATTTGAAGATGCAGGTATTTTGAAGGATTCAATGGATAAAAGGATTGAGGTATTATTAAAGAAAGCATGGGAGTCGGCTTCCTTTGCTTTTGTTCCGGGAGTGGCGGCTACATGTATTTCCCGTAATTTGAAAGTCTGGATGGATAATTTACTATCTCATATCTCCAGGGGGTCTAGTGTTAATGATTATGTAAAATCCTTACCGGTGGTGTTAAAATCAGTAGCCTTCTTAGCAGATGCTGCTGTGGAAATTATTCGTATCTCAGCCCGCACTACGGCCCTTATCAATGCGGCCAGAAGGGCCCTTTGGCTTAAAACATGGGAAGGCGACCTGACTTCTAAGTATAGATTATGTTCCGTACCCTTTGAGGGTAATTTATTATTCGGGGAGGAATTAGGAAACACATTGTCTAGATCTGCTGAAAACGGCAAACAATTTCCCAGCAAACGCAAAAATTTAAGAAATAAGAGATTTGAGGGGTTCAAGAAAGCTGAACAGGATCAGCCTCGGTCTCGTCCTCAGCAGAAGTGGTCCTTTCCTGCCGGGAGAGGCCGAGGGGGGTTTGCACTTGCAAAACCCGGTACCCCCAAAGAAAACAAATGACTTCTTGCCAGTGGGAGGGAGGCTTCTTTATTTTCATTATCAATGGAGCCTTTTAAATCCAAATCCTTTTATTTGCCAAATTATAAAAGAGGGGTATCGTCTTCAATTTTTTGTTCCTCCACCTCCCAGGGTTTTCATCAACAATCTTCCTCGGGATCCGATCAAGGCTCAGGGTCTCCAGGGAGAAATATCCAAATTAATTCAAAAGAATGTGATAATTCCAGTTCCGCAGAAGGAACAATTTCTGGGCTTCTATTCTCATGTTTTTCTGGTGACAAAAACCAGCGGGGATTTCAGATTCATACTGAATCTGAAATCCCTAAATCCTTATTTAGTGTACAAAAGGTTCAGAATGGAAAACATTTTTTCAGTAAAATCTCTTCTTCTAGGGAAAGAATATTTTGTATCGATAGACTTGCAGGATGCGTACCTGCATATACCAATTGCCCGCTCCCATCCGAAGTTTCTAAGGTTTGCGGTCAGAACAGAGAACCAGATTATCCACTTTCAATTCCAGGCTCTTCCCTTCGGGATAGCTTCAGCTCCCCGTATTTTTACCAAGGTGCTAGCAGAAGTAATGAAAGTTTTGAGACACCAAGGGATCTCCATAGTTCCATATCTGGACGATCTCTTAATTTTTGCAAAGTCAGAGGAAACTTTGATCTCTCACAGAGACCAGGTGATTCAGACCCTAACAGGATTAGGCTGGATCATAAATTTTCAAAAGTCAAGTTTAAATCCCACTCAATCTATTGTGTTCCTGGGCTACACAATCGACTCAATCAGGGGGAGAATTTTTCTTCCTTCTCCCAAGATAGAGAGGTTACAGTCAGAGGTTCGGTCTCTACTTTTACTCCTGGAGGTGTCAATAAGGAAGATCATGAGAGTATTGGGTTTATTCACAGCCTCCCTCCCGGCAGTCACCTGGGCTCAGTTCCACAGTCGAGAAATGCAGAGATGGTTATTAACAGTGTGGGACAAAAAACAGGATTCTCTAGATCAGGAGGTAGAGATTCCCCCTCAGGTGAAGCAGAGTTGTCATTGGTGGCTGAATCAGCTAAATCTTACCAGGGGCAGGTGGTGGAGACGAGAAGATCCGTTAAGAATACACACGGATGCCAGCGCCTGGGGCTGGGGGGCCACAGTCCTGGGGTACCACGCTCAGGGCAAATGGGACAAGAGAGTAGCCAGGTGTTCGTCCAATTTCAGAGAGTTACGGGCAGTGAAGGAAGCACTTTTGGCCTTCTCTCACCTAATTCTCGGCAAACATGTACTAATTCTGTCCGACAACGTGTCGACAGTCGCTTATATCAACAAGCAAGGGGGGACCAGATCGGTAAATCTGTCACTCCTCTCGGCGGAAATTTTTCTTTGGGCAGAGTCCAGTCTGCTCTCAATCGAGGCAATTCACGTAAAGGGTGCTTTAAATCGGGAGGCGGATTATTTGAGCCGCCACGAACTAGACCACGCGGAATGGGAATTGAACCAGGAAGTGTTTTTGGAGTTGATAGGCAAATTGGGGGTTCCAGAGATCGACCTGTTTGCCTCTCCGGGAAACGCGAAAATTCCTCAGTTTTTCTCCCTCCATCGGGGCCCGCATTCTCTGGGACTGGATGCTCTATCAGTCCCGTGGACATTCAATCTAGGATATGCTTTTCCTCCTCTAAAACTGATTCCTCGTGTGTTGGAAAAATTACAGAGAGAAAAAGCAAATCTGATTCTCGTAGCTCCAGCGTGGCCAAAGAGGGTTTGGTTTGCCACACTGTTGAAATTGTCGGTACAACCTCCTTTGCCTCTGCCAGTGAGACCAGACCTCTTGAGTCAGGGGCCTCTCTGGCATCCCAAGCCGGAATTGTTCAAACTCTCGGCTTGGATCCTGAAAGGTTAATTTTGAGAAATAAAGGAGTCTCGGATAAAGTTATTGACACCTTACTTAAGTGTAGGAAACCAGTTACGCATAAAATTTATAGGAAAGTATGGAAGGTTTACCAATCCTATTGTGCAATCCGCAATAGATCTCAAGCGGAGATAGGAACCATTTTAGACTTTTTTCAGGACGGCCTGGAGATGAATTTAGCTCTAAGCACGCTGAAAGTGCAGTGCTCTGCTTTATCAATCCTTTTGGATAAACCCTTAGCACGAGAGGTTGATCAAAGATTTTTTTCGTGCCATTCAAAGGTCCACACCAATCAGACAGAAAGTAGTTCCTCAATGGGACTTATCCTTAGTCTTGAACATTTTGACAAAACCGCCTTTCGAACCTATCGGGGACATTGATTTAAAATTTTTGACAATTAAGGTTGCCTTTCTGGTGGCAATCACGTCGGCTAGGAGATTGGGCGATTTACAAGCCCTTTCTATTAAAGACCCTTTTTTGACTGTCTTTCCAGATAAAATTATACTCCGTCTCGATCCCAATTATCTACCTAAAGTTTCTTCGGATTTTCATAGATCTCAAAGCATCTTTCTTCCCTCTTTTTGTGATAACCCTTCTTGTGCTAAGGAAGCAGAATTCCATTGCCTAGATGTGAGAAGGGCTGTGTTAAGTTATCTGGCGAGAACCAGGGACTTTAGGTCCTCGTCTCATTTATTTGTTTTATTTTCGGGGAAAAACAAGGGTAATCAGGCCTCGAGACAGACGATTGCTAGGTGGATTTGTGAGGTTATCTCCCTAGCCTACAAGATTTCAGACTCCACTCCACCACCCAGCATTAGGGCGCACTCTACCAGATCCATGGCTACGTCTTGGGCAGAGAGAGCGGGGGCTACAGTTCAGCAAATTTGTCAGGCGGCTACTTGGGCAAGTCCGTCCACCTTCGTTAAACATTACAGGGTGGATGTCCTGTCTCAACAAGATTTGTCGTTTGGCAGGAAAGTGCTACAGGCTGTAGTCCCTCCCTAGGTGGGTATTACTTGTGTATCACTCCTAAGGACGTATCCCAGCTAAGGGTTAGAGAAAGCACCCTTTATACCTACCGGTAATGGTGTTTCTTTCCCGCAGCTGGGATACTGTCCGCTACCCAACCCTATCTATTTGCACTTTCCTGGTATCCTTGTCTTTTCTGTTGAGGGGTCACTAGGAGGTGCTTAGGCTTCGCTCCTCTCTTTCCTGGTGTTCGGTCTTTTTACTTTGATACACTGGGGATTGGAGAGGGCGGGAGCTTTTTATACTTTTCCATTTTGTGTTTCATCAGGTGACTGGGCGTCACCATACTCCTAAGGACGTATCCCAGCTGCGGGAAAGAAACACCATTACCGGTAGGTATAAAGGGTGCTTTGGCTTTGCTCTCACACAAAGTAGAAATTCCAGTGAAAACAGACATTTGGCGGGAAAGCAGTAGAGGCAGATATACGATAACTCGTTAGCGCAGTAGTTGTCAGTGCTCACCCAGTACCATCAGCTCTGCAGGTAAGTTCATTTGCAACTCCATATAACAATAATTTTAGCGCAAAAAAACAGAAGTTAATCCCCCAAAGCAAAATACAGTATTTACAAAATAGTAAGTCAGAATACAGCAGCTGCCGGTGCTCAGGGCACACGTGCAAGATATACAGTAGGTTAGGGTACAAAGGTGATTGACATCACACTCCACTCCATGTGCACTAAGAAAGATCAAGAAGGCATCCCCCAAGAAACGCCACAAATTTCACAGCTCTGGCCATCCAGGTTAATAGAATAGCTGCACAATATTAATAATGAATGTACAACCTATAATATATGGACTTGAGGCTTGGGGAATTTTAATTCAGGTGATATCATCTGTACCAGCAAAGCAACAACCAGTTTTCTGGCAGCTGCTGTTTCCTACGTCGCATGGCTTATGGAATAGCTGCATCAAATATAAAGATTGTGTGAGTGTAACGATAGGTGTAACACAGAGAGGATCTGATTACCGGTGAACTGCAGTCTCACCAGGAATACAGAATATACCCGATTATTGGTGATCTGCAGTATCACCGATAATCAGATATATCTACTAACCTCTGGACACCAGAGAGAACAAGTGAGTGTTAGATGCAACAGTATACTTGAGTACTTTTCCAGAAGTATGTTCCTTCCTATGGCCTAGACTCTCCAGGGGGGAGGAGCCAGGCTGAAGGTAGGAAGGTCAGAGCGTGAGTGACACCCGAGCGGGAGGGTGTCACTAACCGGTCTGGGAACTGCCTCTAAAGCCCCATCTACACCATGGGACATTGTAGCGATCCGGCGGCTCGATTAGCCGCCGGATCGCCTCTTCAGCGTGCCCAGCATTCGATTTCCCGCTCGTGCCCGCTTATCTCCCGCACGATTCCCTGCCATTGTCCCCTCGCGGGGATCGAGCAGGGAATCGGCGGTGCGGAGACCCGTCCTGTCGGATCTTATCAATCGAGCCGCATTAGCGGCTCGATTGATAAGGAGCATCGCGGCCGCATCTACGCGTGTAGATGCGGCTTAACAGTAAGGCCAGTTCTCGAGGTCGGCAAGCCAGGTCGTTAACACACAGACAGATAAGGTACAGATTCAGGAGACAGATACGGAATCCAATATTCAGACAGGGTTTAGCAATGGAGTATCAGAATGGCACAGTACAGAATCAGGAGGCAGATACAGAGTCCAGGAACGAGCAGAGTTTGGCAACAGGATATCAGAAATAGCAAGGTACAAGATCAGAGTTCAGAGGAATAGTCAGGCTGGCAGAAGGTCATAACAAATAATACAATTCAATATTCCTAATGCTAAGGTGTGAACTCCTTGATGTCAACACCTTTGTAAACTATGCTAGAACACAGATGCAGACAAGGTCTGAGTGCTACCACGTTGTGATCGCAACGGCAGACAACCAGAGAATGACCAGCACCCAGTATATATAGTAAAGCGCTCTCCAGCGCCTCCCCTAAGTGCTGGACCTATGGCAGGTGGTGAAATTGTCAGCTGACCCGCCTGGTCAGCTTACCATTTTCTGGCTGTCATATAAGCTCTGCCTCTCAGCGCGCGCGCGTCCTTCTGAACCTATGTGGACTAGCAGTCCTAGCCACACCAGACATGTCTTACAATGTAACCCTTGACTCAGGCGCGGTGACCGCCGCCCCGCTCTCTAAGCGAGCGGCGGTTTCCCTGCGTCCGGCCGCAATGTCAGCTGCTTTGCCCTGCGTGCAATCCGCCGCCTCCAATGCGGAATCCACCGCTCTGCCCATGCGGCATGCAGCAGTTTCTCCGCGTTGTGCCGCCATGTTAGACGCGGAAACAGCCGCCTCACTCTGAGTCCTAGCGGCGGCTTTTACGCGTTTCCTCACAGTGAGTAATCACATAGTCCGATGCAGTCCATCTCCTTAAATTGCGCCTAAATGGACATGTGACATGATGGGTAAACAGGTGTACATAATGTACTAATCCTATGAGGAGCCCTCCTTTTTTGGCAATACAAGGGTTAAAAAAGCAAAAACTTTTTTTTTATATATATCTGTGCAAATAGAACAGATGAGCAGCAGTTGAATTCAGCTCCAGTTCTACTGAGAAGTACAGTAAAGGCAAAGCCGTTCTGGTGGCTGAAGAAACACTGCTGACAACTAGACAGAGCTGTTAAAGGATACATGAGGTGACCCAAGAAAACAAGTTTTCTTCCAGCCCCTAGAAGTCCCCAGTGGCTGGATAGTGTACTGGTTAAAGGCTTTGCCTTTGACACAGGAGACCAGGGTTTGAATTTTGGCTCTTCTTATTTCAGTAAGCCAGCACCTATTCAGTAAGGAGTTATTGGGAAGACTCCCTAACACTGCTACTGGCTACTGAGTGCGCCCTTAGTGGCTGCCTTGCAAGCGCTTTGAGTGTGACAGGAGAAAAGCGCTATACAAATATTGGAATTGTTTAAGATCACCACCTGCAGCTGGGTTGTTGTCTTCTGCACATGCACAGCCCTCTTGTGACTGTGCTCCCATTGCTGGGAGCCATCTACGCTTGGCCAGTTCAGAGATAATGAGAGGCACATGGCGCATCAGTGTTTTCGGGGAAAACCACGACCCAGCCACGGGTTACAATCTTACGTGACCCTACCAATGGTCTCGCACCATACAAAATAAACAGGATACAGATGGGGACATCAAAGTGGAGAAGGACTTAGGAGTACTCATCGATTTTGTCTGTCAGGACCTGACCTAGTGTACTGAAAATGAAGCAATGTATTGCTCATTGGGTTGCCCAAGTCAGCAGTGTTTAGTGACTTATGGGTTACCACAAAGGCAAAAAAAACCTCAGTGCAAGTGGGAGGTCCTTGCTTATCCCTCCACACACACAGCAGTAACACATTTTATAAAAAATACAAACTATGTGGGGTGTAGCTATCCCCATTGCAGAGGAGAGGTCAGTTGTGTGTTGAGGGATGGTTCCACTCAACCACAACTAAAACACAAACCAGCAAGTACAAATTGGTGCACTAAATTTCAATAAAGCATAGGTCATAATAGTTTGCCTACTGCTATGCATCTCATTGTAGCTGGACCAATAACATAACCTTAACCGGTATTAAGGGTGATCATAAAGGCTGTGCCTATACATATATACAGTGTTAGTGTCAACTAGTGCTAGTTTCACGCTACACGGACGTCATCAGGACAAATTAAGTGTACAAAAAAAAAAAAAATAAATAGCAGAGCATCCCACCACCAACATAACATCCCCCAGCAATGCAGCCCAAGACAGAGCTCTGACCAATGGCTATAGGTACAGGATATGTGTTTACTAAGCAATTCTTAGCTGGAAAAATGGATTAGGATTTGGCATCTTTATACGTTTAGCACTGTGCTCTGTGGGCGACCACACATTTATTGATCTCGTGTCCAATTTCATCAGGTGGACAAGTAACGAATATCCAGAGTTTTTCTTTTTAATTTTCAAACTCTTTTTATTGTGTTTGATCATATGGAAGACCATAACAGGCTGCCAGTGTGCCACTTAATTCTCGCCAGCCAAAATCCTGCCTAACTCAGTAGGTGGAGAATGGACCGATGCTTCTTGCTGTAGAATAGACACCGGTCTATGACCATGCTTTGAACAGTGAAGCAAATCTGGAAAATACATAGAATGAGTCCTATGCTTTATTTTATTGTAAATCTGTTAGTTTTCTTAAGCAGGGATCACGCTTGTTTGAATCGTGCACATTTAGATGCACGTAGCAAAATGAGCACTGCTGCATTGGCCATTAAAGTCAATGGTCTGTTCAAGGTTTTTTTGGGGGGATTTGTCTGAGCTTTGTTCTCTCATTTTTCCCTATTATTAAAGTTAGACAGCCTTTTGCTTTTTTCCTGCACAACGTGCATTTGAAATTACAATCTATTTAGCTCCAGAAAATCGTAACGTAATGTGGAAAACCTGATTGCAATTGCAGAGTGCTATAACTCAACAAAAATCTGGAAAAATAAAGGGACAAGTGTGCTCCCTGCCTTAGCCAACTAGAGTTCCCCTTAATTGGCTGGATAGTGTAATGGTTAAGGGCTCCGCCTCTGACACAGGGGACCTGGGTTTCGAATCTTGGCTCTGCCTGTTCAGTAAGCCAGCGCCTATTCAGTAGGAGACCTTGGGCAAGTCTCCCTAACACTGCTACTGCCTATAGAGCGTGTCCTAGTGGCTGCAGCTCTGGCGCTTTGAGTCCACCAGGAGAAAAAGCATGATATAAATGTTCTGTGTCTTAATACCCGATAAATGCCATATTGGTAACTATGTGAACTGTTGCTGTGTCACTGCAGTGAATGTGGAGGACATTTCTGTCTCTTATCAGAGCTCTTCTTCCTTATTCCTTTATAGGATTCCATTTAATACTAAAGGTAAAAGGAGGACCAGTGACCTCACGGCGAGCAATACTAGTGAAAGCCATCACACAGCCAACTCATTGCATCTCTTTCTGGTATGGCTCTGACAACAGCATTATGAGTAAGTCGCATTAAGATGCTTAAATCGCATCTTATTTTTTATTTTTTAGATGTGAGTTTTTTTCTCTTTTGTATTCATTTACAATGAGGTGGTGATTGATGTGTGATATCTGTGATCATACTCCTAGAATTACAGTTGAGTAAATTTGTTTTTACATATTTCCCCAAAATGCATTAAATGGGAAGGCAAATTTGCAGTTACAGTGATTACAGTGATTACAGTGATTTTTTTTTTTTTAAAGGATAGTTTTTGTAAACCGTTCAGGTTTTTAAGGAACCTTCAAGAAAGTTATGCTTGATCTGTAGTTTCTCTATCTTTTATTTTCAAAGCAAACCAGAACTGATCTAAAAAGCTGCAAACCCCTTATACTGTTTTTCAGCTCCCCTTCCATGTGCTGCAGTGCCCCTCCCATTCCATGTGTAACATGTACTGTAGCTCCTCTCTCACATGTACAGCTCCCTTGGATATTAGCTTTTGTTTTTATGTGTTGCTCCACATATTTAACCTTCTCTTTCATTTGTAGCAGCCCCTATTTCATGTCCAGGTGCCCCCTTGGGCTGCAACTGCCCAAGGCCCGGGCCTCTGTGGCTTTTCCAGAATTCGAGCCCTGAGTACAAGTTGCGTAAGACTACTATTCCACTTGACTTTCAACAATCTCACCTATGATCTGATATGGCACAGGTGATGGGTGCAAGCTAATGGCACCTAATATAAGGAAAAAAGCAGACAGTCGTGCAAACCACGGTGATCCTAAGAGGAAGATCCATTCTGTAGTACAGATCACAGGCATCTCATATTGGTGAAATATTTGCACTTGGAGCTCAATTAAAGTGTTTGGTAACCTTGGCTCTCAGTAGAACTGCTTTGAGAATGGAACAATGCTTTTATTTTGTAGACCATCTAAATGTATATACCGTGTCTGATATTGGAGAAACAACTCTGTTGTGGTCATCTGAAAGGAAAAGACATGTCAGCTGGACTAAAGTACAAATGGGCTTAAAACTGGTTTCCTGGCATCATAATGTGCAGGTAAGGGCCACATCTGCTATTTTTACTAGACAAGCTTAGTGATATCTAGCTCAACCTCAACACAGCTCCAGCATTAGATCAGTGGCCTCTGGGGGCTCGGCGCAGACGGGTGCACGGGTCTCCACGTGTATTGAGCATCTCTGCAGGACCCATGGGATTGCGTGGATGGACTCCCTCTGGCATTGTAGGGCGACATGGATGCTCAGCGTCCGCTCTCCGGTGCTCTCTGAACCAGGAAGTGATTGACGTTCTGTGTCAATCACTAGAGACAGGCTATGCATCCCAATGGTTGGCTGCTGTGGAAAAGTCTCCTGATTGGTTGTTTGGAGTATTTACCATAGTTGCCACTGCATAAGACACACTTTTTCTCCCATTTTAATACGGTATCAGGCAAATCGGGCGCATAGACTTTAATTGGAAATATCGACTAGCCAGCACCAAAAGGGAAATTTGGGTGCCAAGTGACGCCCCAAAATTATAATTGTTTTGCAGAGTTCTTTCTCTGTTTCTAAGCTGGTAACAAAATGGAAATTCAGGCACCAAGCGGCACCAAGTAACTATAGTTTTTTGGGGTTTTTTTGTGCATGGTGGACACAGCCTCGTTTCTAGGCAGGCAGCACGGAGGACGAGAGGAAGGGAAGGAGAAGTTGGGCCGCCCTCCCCACGGCTGAGTGCCCTCTCTATTATGGGGCACCGACATATGTAACATATAATGCGGGCACCAACCTATCTAACCTATACTGGGGCACCTACATATATAACCTATACAGGGGGCTCCTACCTATCTAACCTATACCGCAATTATTACACACTCGCCCTGGGTGCAATTTAGCATAGAAACTGCCCTGGGTGGATGGTTAGGGTTAGGTGTTAGGAAGGGGGTTTGTTCAGGGGGAGCGGTTTGGGTTAGGCACCACCAGGGAGGGTCTTAGGGTTAGGCCCAACCAAGGGGAGGGGGGGGGGGGGGTCTTAGGGTTAGGCACCACCAGGGGGGGTTAGGGTTTGGCATCAGTAGTGGAAGGTTCTGTGTGAGAGTAGGGTTAGGTTTAGCTATAGCACAATATCGGTAACAGTGTTCCGTGGGATGTTCAAGGCTTTGGAAATCTTTTTGTAGCCTTAGCCTGCTTTAAATTTCTCAATAACTTCATCCCTGACCTGTGTTGTGTGTTCTTTGGAATTCATGGTGTTGTTGCTCCCAATATTCTCGTAAACAACTTCTGAGCCCGTCACAGAGCAGCTGTATTTGTACTGACATTAGATTACAAAAAGGTGCACTCTATTTAGTCATTAGCACTCATCAGGCAATGTCTATGGGCAACTGACTGCACTCAGACCAAAGGGGGCTGAATAATTACGCACAACCCACTTTGGAATTATGTATGATTTTCACTTCTCACGTGTACACCACTTTGTATTGGTCTTTCACGTGGAATTCCAATAAAATTGATTCATGTTTGTGGCAGTAATATGACAAAATGTGGAAAACTTTAAGGGGCCCAAATACTTTAGCAAACCACTGTATTTGCCTCTATATTCTAAAAGTCAGTGGGTATCAGGCAGTGAAAAGACTTATGGTGGCCTCACATACCATATAACAAAAAGATCCAACTTTACACCAATTCAATAAAAACGATCGGTTGTACAGAAAACTAGAACTTTTTTGCTATTTAAGTGAGAACTTCCTGTTTTTGTTTTTTTTGCTTTTTTTTTTTGCTTTTTTTGCTAGTTTGAAACAGCTGTAAACGGCTAATTCCCACAATGCAACAAGGTTCACAGACAGGAGACTGCCAGGAGCACCATGGTCCTCAGAGTTTCTTGTGGGAGGGGTTTCACCACAATATCAGCCATACAGAGTGCCCTGATGATCCGTTTGTGAAAAGGAATAGATTTCTCATGTAAAAGGGGGCATCAGCAGGGCCGGCCCTAGACTTTTTGCCGCCTGAGGCAAACTTGGAAAAATCGCCGCCCCCCCCCCTCCTCAAGCCGTGAGTGGGGGGCTGCCAAGCTGGAGGGGGTAGCGGGCAGGAAGGTGGTATTGGGCAAAGTGGTGGGGAAGGGGGTCAGACCCCCCCTCCCTCGCCTAGGTCCCCTGATCTGCGCTCCCCCTCCAGCTTTAAAAAGTTAAGTAGCAGCCGCTACTAGTAAGAGGCAATGGGCGGGGATGACTCACCTCTTCCACGTTCCAGTGTGCGTTCCACTGTCGTCACTTCCTGCAATGCCGCCCACTGTATTGTAAGTGCTACTTAACTTTTTAAAGCTGGAGGGGGAGCGCAAACCGGGGGACCCAGGCGAGGGAGGGAGGGTTCCGACCCCCTCCCCACCGCTTTGCCCAATACCCCCTTCCTGCCCGCTACCCCCTCCAGCTCGGCGGCCCCCCACGGACAGGCGGGTGCCAACCCCCAGAAGTGCCGCCTGAGGCATTTGTTTCACCCCGCCTCATAGGCGGACCGGCCCTGGGTATCAGCTACTGATTGGGATGAAATTCAATTCTTGGTCATGGCTTCTCTTTAAACTGGAACTGCGTTTAATGCCTGTGACCCGTGGTTGTTAAATAAACATAACTTAAAGAGGAACTTTAACCCAGGACTGAACTGCATCCCAATCAGTAGCTGATAATTCCACCCCCCCCCCCCTCCTTTCCCAGGAGAAATCTTTCCTTTTTTTCCCCCTGAATAGTGCATCAGGGGGTCTGTGTGGCTATGTGGTGAAACTCTTCCCACAGTGTGATGTCATGAGTTTGCTGTCTGCGAACCTCGTTGCATTGTGGGAAATAACAGCTATTTCCAACTACCAAGGAAGCAACATCTCCCTCTGTGCATAGAATTCTCAGGAACGAACATTCCATACAGATCACCTGGCAGGACTAATGATGTCACCACCACTGATAAATTACAGAATGTAAATCAGAGAGAGGGAAGATTTTACATTGGGCAAACACTAAATAAACTATAAATGAATATTGTAAAAAATAAGCAATTTTATTCATTGTTTTTTCACTACAGTTCCTCTTTAAAGAGACACTGAAGTGAAAAAAAAATTGATATAATGAATTGGTTGTGTAGTGCGAATCATTGCTAGAACATTAGTAGCAAAGAAAATATTCTCATACTTATTTTGTTATACTTGTTTTTTTATAACATTGCATCATTCGCTAACATTTGTAGTGTACACACTACTCAGCATGCTAAATGATTTTACAGAGCAGGCTAGTGAACTTTTGAACTGTTCTTTGCAGAAGAAAAACCATACAGTTCCAGACAGTTGAGATAATAAGCTTCAGAAGACAGAGCTCTCTGCAACTTTGAAAGTTGTGGAGCTCAATGGCTTTTTTGCATAGATAACTGGAGTTTCTTAACTCTTCCTGTACTGGAGACAGTATTAGACTTATGTATCTGCTCCTAATGTTCTATTTCTTAGCTGTACTACACATACAAATCATTATATCAATTTTTATTTTTATTTTTTTGCTTCAGTGTCTCTTTAATTCTGGTCATGTCTTAAAGGACCGATGCGAGCAGGAAAAAAAGCTTTGGTGTCCCGGGATCCCCTCCTGACGAGGTCGGCATCTGCAACGAAGGGGATCCAGAGTAGAGATGTAGCGAACGGTTCCAGGCGAACTTAGGGGATTCGCGTTCGCCTGCATCAGGCGAATTTTTGCGGAAGTTCGATTCGCCCCATAATGCACTATGAGGGTCAACTTTGACCCTCTGCATCACAGTCAGCAGGCACATTGTAGCCATTCAGGCTACACTAAGCCCTGGAGCCCCCCCCCCCCCCTTTTATAAGGCAAGGTCTGGCGGCCATTAGCCTCACTCGTGTGCCTGCTAGAGAGAGGAAAGGGACAGCTGCTGCAGACTTTTTCTCCTAGGGACAGGTTAGTTAGGTTCTAGGCTGCTTTGCTTGCTCCTGACTGATTATTATTGCTTTTAAAGCACCCAGCAACAGCTCTTTTCAGAGCTCAACCTGTACATTTTTTTTTTCTTTTCTGTGTGTCAAACTGACACTTTTGTTGCATGCACAGCCTTGCTAATTGATATTGTGTGTGCCACTGCCAGCAGCCCAGCACATTCAGTGACTACATGTGTGTGTGACAGGGAGCTGCACATTGTACTACCCAGTACTGCATATACCCCAGTACCTGTTGTGTTTACTTAACCCACCTCATCACTGCATATACCTAGCTTTGTGTTGAGTGAACCCAGCTCACTGCATCTAACTACCTGCTGTGTTGAGTGAGAACCCACCTCACTGCATCTTAAGTACCTTTACTGTTCAGTGAACCCAGCTCACTGCATCTAACTACCCAGTACCTGTTGTGTTTACATAACCCACCTCATCACTGCATATACCTAGCGTTGTGTTGAGTGAACCCAGCTCACTGCATCTAACTACCTGTTGTGTTGAGTGAGAACCCACCTCACTGCATATAGCTAGCATACCCCCGAGATGGACAAAATGGACAAACCAGGTAGAGGAAGAGGTAGAGGCAGACCCAGAGGAAGGCCACCAGGCACCGGCAGGTCTGTGGCTGTGCGAGGTGGTGTTGCTGTGATTTCGTGCGAACCTGCCCCAAAATACAGTGCTCAGAAGAAGGCACTTGCCATCACTTCCCAAAATCGTGAGGAGGTGATTATTTAACACAGAACACCTAATCTCCCGCAGCCACCAGCGCTACAACAAGCACCACATCCGCTGCATTTGACACTTCGCAGGAGTTATTTGGTGGTGGTGGTGAAATCACTGATTCCCAGCCACTACTGCAACAACAACAAGAAGGCGCAGGTACATCACCGCATACGTCTGAGTTAGGTGGCGATAGTATGGGCGTAACGTGTGTGGATGGGGATGATGGTGGACCACCTGAAGTTGGTGCACTTGAGGAGGTGTCTGAGGAAAGCGCAGCTGGCCAGGAGGATTATGATGACGATTATACGGATACCACATATGTTCCCGGTAGAGGAGATGACCAGGGGGACAGTTCAGAGGAGGAGTCAGAGAGGAGGAGTAGGAGGAGACGACTCCATGATAGAAGCAGAGGGAGCTCGTCCTCAGAAACAGCTGGGGGGCAGTGTCCGGCGCCATGTATCACCAGCTATGGCCAGCCAGCCAACATGCCCTTCAACGTCAGCTGCTGATGCCACCCTAGCGCCATCACCGTTATAAACTGTTCTAAATCACCTTGCTTCGATACCATCAACTTCTTATAGTTGCGTCTCACAGACTGTGAGATAACTTGACTCTCAACACAGCAAGCAGGAGATAGACTTTCTCAGGCTTCTTCAAGGTTTACGTTATTTATTCAAGAAACAGAAATACAGATAAGACACAGTTCATCATATCCTAGCCACGCCAATCTTCATGTTGCGTTACAAGCTTCTTGATTAGACTTCCTGCTGAAGTCAATCCGGTACCTTCTTTCTAACCTAAGTTACACTAGACTACCTATGTACAGCATACATTATATCAGATTACATCTAGAATGGAGATACTTAGAGGTTCCAGTCAGCCTTTAGATCTAGTGGGAAAGTCCGAAGCAGAGTGAGCTCTGATCGCCCACCTCGGTTTTAATACCGACTAGGAAAGAGTTAAATGTGACATCATATTCGCCCTCCCCTAGACCAGACTATTGGTTGGGCCACCTCGTGGTGCCATAATACCCACCCACTCGATTAATATTTAATGTCACCTTTCCTTTACTTACTGGAATGTGGATGTTTATAAAACATGGCTGATGTTTATTGTTCTAGTGGCGTACAAGCTGATATCAGTGAGACCTGCGGCCTTGTCCATAGAACAGCTTCTTGGTATGTTCTAGTTCTGCTGACAGAACTGCAGATTTTCTCTCTAAGAGAAAATCCCTTAAAGGGCAGGTCTGCTCCTCAAGCCTTTTTGACTAACTCAGTCCAAATAACTGAGGCCTACTTAAATTATAACACACCCCAGGGGGGTTCAGCGGTTTGGAAATTTTTTCACGTGTGTGTCTCAGATCGGAGCAAAGCCATCTGTTGTCTCTGCTAGCAAAAATTGAGCCGTGGAAAGGCCAATTCTCACGTAGGGACAAGTGCCTTACGAAGGCACCTGGAGAGAAGGCACAAACAGCTATGGCAAGAACACCTGAGGAAAAGCAGCACCCCTCAAAAGACAAGCCACCCTCCTTCTCCTCTTCCTCCTTCAGGTGCATCGTCTTCATCCACTTTCTCCCTTGCACCTTCACAGCCACCCTCCTCCACACTGCCTCTTCACTTGAGCGGTTCCTTCTCCTCTGCCCACAGCAGTACCCAGCTGTCCGTGAAGGAAGTATTTTGAGCGTAAGAAGCAAATGTCTGCCAGTCACCCTCTTGCCCGGCGTCTGACAGCTGGTGTGTCGGAACTATTAGCTCGCCAGCTATTACCATACAAGCTGGTGGAGTCGGAGGCTTTCCGTAAGTTTGTGGCCATTGGTACACCGCAGTGGAAGATACCAGGCCGCAATTATTTTTCACAAAAGGCCATACCCAAACTGTACCGTGCAGTTGAGAGGCAAGTGGTGTCATCTCTGGCACACGGCTCTGGGTCAAGGGTCCACCTGACCACGGATGCCTGGTCTGCCAAGCACGGGCAGGGCCACTACATTACATACACAGCCCATTGGGTCAACCTGGTGACCGATGGCAGCAAGCAGGGAGTACGTGGCTGCGCAGAGGACCGACTTGTCACACCTTCTCGGCTTGCAGGCAGGCCTCCAGCCACCTCCTCTCCACCTGCTATCACCGCTTCGCTGTCGTCATCCTCCTCCTCCTTGGCTGGTGCCGCCATCTCCTCTCCAGCTACACAGCCCCAGCACCCCAGGGCCTATGCTGCATGCCAGGTGCGACGGTGTCATGCAGTGTTAGACATGTCTTGCCTGAAAGCGGAGAGTCACACTGGAGCAGCTCTCCTGGCTGCTCTTAACAAACAGATGAAGCAATGGCTGACCCCGCACAAGCTTGAGATCGGCAACGTGGTGTGTGACAACGGCAGCAATCTCATTGCTGCGTTGAATTTAGGAAAGCTGACACACATACCCTGCATGGCACATGTGCTTAATCTGGTCGTGCAAAGATTTGTGTCCAAGTACCCAGGCTTAGAGGACGTCCTGAAGCAGGCCAGGAAGTTGTTTGGGCATTTCAGGCGCTCTTACAAGGCCATGGCACGCTTTGCGGACATTCAGCGTAGAAACAACTTGCCGGTGAGACGCCTGATTTGCGATAGCCCGACTCGCTGGAATTCCACCCTGCTGATGTTCTCTCGCCTGCTAGACCAGGAGAAAGCAGTCACCCAGTACCTTTATCATTACAGTACAAGGACACAATCTGGGAGAATGGGGATGTTGTGGCCCAACAACTGGACACTGATGCGAAATGCATGCAGGGTCATGGAGCCCTTTGAGGAGGTGACCAAACTGGTGAGTCGCGATGAGGGCACCATCAGCGACTTGATCCCCTACGCCTACTTCCTGGAGCGTGCCGTGCGTAGAGTGGTGGATACAGCTGTGGAGGATCGTGAACAAGAAGTTAGGGCAGCAGGAGTCGTGGGAGCCATTTACACACGAACCCGATGTTTCCACAACACCGGCGGCAGCACAGAGGGGGGAGGAGGAGGAAGAAGAGGAGTCGTGTGGGGAAGGAGAGGAGTCAGACTCTGATGATGAGGAAGGTGTTTCTGTGGAGGAGGAAGAGGCGGCGGAAGGAGAACAACCGCGGCAGCCATCAAAGGGGGCTTCTGCTGCTCCACGTTCCCGTGGTATTGTTCGTGGCTGGGGGGAGGAAGAGGAGTTGCGTCCCGTCACTGAGGAAGAGCAAGAGGAGATGGAGTACATCTGCATCCAGCTTTGTGCAGATGTCCTCTTTCATGTTGTCCAGCCTGTTGAGGGACCCCCGTATCAAAAAACTCAAGATGAATGACCTGTACTGGGTGGCCACGCTACTAGACCCTCGGTACAGGCACAAAGTAGAGGACCTCTTAGCAACTCAACAAAAGGCGGAAAGGATGCAGCACTTGCAGAACAAGCTGTCGATGATGCTTTACAATGCATTTAAGGGTGATGTGGCTGCACAACGCAATCAAGGTATCACTGGCAGTAACCCTCCTCCTCCCAAGTCCACGCAGGCAAGAACAGGACGCTCCAGCGATCTCAGGGTGATGTCGGACATGCGGACGTTCTTTAGTCCAACTCCTCCCGGATCCACCCTCCACCAACGCCTGGACCGGCAGGTAGCCGACTACCTGGCCTTGGGTGTGGATGTAGACTCTGCGAAAAGCGATGATGAACCCTTGGACTACTGGTTGCGCAGGCTTGACCTGTGGCCAGAGCTGTCCCAATTTGCCATACAACTTCTCTCTTGCCCTGCCGCAAGCGTCCTGTCAGAAAGGACCTTCAGTGCAGCTGGAGGCATAGTTACTGAGAAGAGAAGTCGCGTAAGTCACGACAGTGTTCAGTACCTGACCTTTATCAAAATGAATGAGGAATGGATCACGGAGGGCTACTGCACAACCGAAGACTAAGTCAGTCCCCACACACAGCATCTCTGCCTGCAGGCCGTTTGACTGCCTTCTCCGCCACTACCCAACAGGGTCCAGGACTCTAGGCGGATTCCTGAATTTTTAAGGCCGCTGCTAGCAGCGGCCGCTACACTAATTTTTCTGGTGCGTGTACATGTGCCCATCCCCCTTCGTGATCATTACCTTGCCGCGGTGAAGGGGCTTGCGCATCACAATGAAGCAATGACCGCCGGCTATTTGAGTGTCTCAGGTGGGGGTGGCACACAAAAGATAAGGTCGTTGCTTCATTGTGGTCAGACCAAATTTGATCAGCTGGACAGTCACTGTTCTGTCATTCAGCTACATCAGCCGGGCGAGCATATGGGCTGAAAAGCCACCATCCCCTGCACTCTCGTCATGGTGCGCACCAGTCCAGCACGGCCGTCACTACACAAACTGCTGTTTGCAGTCACTGCATACCTTTCACTGCATCTGTGACTGCACATTATACCTGGCAGTCAGTGCATAACTTGCACTTGAATGGATACATTTTTAAACAATTTAAAAATACAACCATCTAAACTTTCAAACAATTTAAAAATATAACCATCTAAACTTTCAAACAATTTAAAAATACAACCATCTATCATTTTCAAAAATTTTAAAAAAAGGGCAAAAAAACTTGCCCTCCGTAAAACATACTTGGCAAATGCCTTCGACTTGGTTGGTCTTCCACAGGCTCAAGGGTCCATCTGACCACAGATGCCTGGTCTGCAAAGCACGATTAGGGCAGCTACAGCATGGGTCTCAGCAGGCTCCCACTTCGGGCTGGAATCCAACCTTCATTCCCCACGGTGACAATGGCAGACTTGCCCTCCATAACGGATTCCCGTTAAAGGATTTAAAGTTAATTCATTTCAAATACACAGCAGGGCCTGTGAGGGCCACACCGGATTCCATCCCTCATTCCCCGGCCATTACCCGGGGTCACAAATGGCAGACTTGCCCGCCTCCATATGATTCTCGTGAAAGGAATGTGGTGTCACCTTTGCCCACCATAACTGGTTCTCGTTAAAGGATTTCAAGTACATTCATTTCAAATACACAGCGGGGCCTCGAAAGTCCTCCTCCTGTATTGTTATTTTTGGTCACTACCTCGGGGCGGGCGGGCGTGCATGCCTGCCCGCTGCCCTCCTTGGATGTGTAGTGGTAGCCGTTGCTCAGGCTCCACACCGGATTCAAACCCCTCATTCCCCGGCCATTACCCGGGGTCACAATGGCAGACTTGCCCGCCTCCACAGGATTCTCATTGTAGCGGTACTGAACAAGTACACAGCAAGTAGAAAATGTAATTTAAAAACAAAACGTAAGCTTTTTAACAATGCCATGGAAAGTTGAGAAGGAAGTCACACATTACCTGACATCACTGAGTGAGGAAGAGCAATCTCGCCATGTTGCGCAGTAGTCCAGCATGGCCGTCACTACACAAAGAGCTGTTTGCGGTGCATTACACAGTGAGTTTGGTGTGTCAGTGTGAAGCAGTACTCTTATTACACTCCCTGATTGATGTATACACATGCAAGATGTTTTAAAGCACGTTAGGCCTGCAATTTAGCATTCAATGTGATTCCTGCCCTTAAAACGCTGCTTTGCGTCACATCCAGATTTTTCCCCGGGACTTTTGGCATGTATCCCACTCCGCCATGCCCCCCTCCAGGTGTTAGACCCCTTGAAACATCTTTTCCATCACTTTTGTGGCCAGCATAATTTTTTCTATTTTTCAAAGTTCGCCTCCTCATTGAAGTCTATTGCGGTTCGCGAACTTTTCCGCGAACCGAACGTTCCGCGGAAGTTAGCGAACCAAAAATCGGATTTTCGCCACATCTCTAATCCAGAGCTGCAGCGAGGGACACACAGGCTGCCAGGGGCTGGAGGAAGACCCAGGTAAGTAGATCTTATTTTTTTTTCCTGCTCGCACCTGTCCTTTTAAACTGGCTACATGCTAAATTGCACCAGATTCATTTTTGAATTTTATAATTGTTACTTTTGTTTGTTGTATCCTTATTTTTGTTAAATGTTAACTTAAAATATAACTTTCACGTTTTTTTCTTCTAGGTGATTGTGGAAGGAGTTGTGGGTCCTGGAGATGCAAGTAAAATAGTTATTGATAATCTATACATTGGGAACTGCAGCTAACATAAATAAAAGCATATTTTTATGGAAGCTTTCGTACTTTGTTTTATTTTGGAGGAAAATAACCTGTAGTCCCTAAAATTCTATGAAAAATAGAAGTTTGCCTTCTTAAAACTGAAGACAACAAACTTCTGTTTTGCATAGCATTTTAGTATGGAGGCTTTTTTGATCTCTTTCAGCCCCTTACACACTCCTAGGAGTTCTGGTTCGCCATGAGCTTGTTGGGCAATCTGTAGTTCCCTGAAATGGCCAGCAGGTGGAGGTGGTGCTGTAGTTTACCTGAGCTATCCTTGGTGCTGAATTCCAAGCTTCGCTAATGGAGGGGTTAAAACAGTCAACACTTAACCATTAACTTGTGTCTTGAGAGCTCAAGTTCAGTTTGCCTTTTGTTTGTTTTTCCAAGAAGCTGACAGAATGGTAATTGTAACAGGGTACGCTGTGTGTGCTCACAGTATTCTTCTCTACGGCAGGGGGTGTTGATGAATCTATTTGCTTGTGTAGAGCTGCAATGCTGCAAAGAGGTCTGTGATGTTTTTTATGCACAAACATATTCCTAAGGCTGTATTACTAATAAGTATGCCATGTGAATAAAAGGAAATTACTATATAGTGCTGGAGATAAGCAATGGCTTGGTGCAATATGCAGCCATCAAACTATCTTCCTACAGGAGTGTGAACAATGAGCAGCTGAAGTGAGGAAAAACATCTGTGGAGTGATGAGGATCCAGTCTGTGGCTCCCTCCTCCTCCCCTCCTCTAGAAAGAGGCTGAGCTGCTGTGTGTGACATCACTCGGTGGGTTTGTGGAAAACTAAACATTCAGTGCTTTAAAAGCGGAGGATCTACCGTTCCCCACCTCAGTAAGAGAACTTGTGAGCAAGACCACTCATGTCATAGCTAAGAACCTATGAAGGACTTCTCACCAAAGGGACTGATTGATACTTCTTACCACCTGGATGAATTCCTAACCAAATGAGCTATTTATACAGAACCACAACATGCTCCTCTGAACTTTTTCATGAAGTTCTTCAAAGTTTTCTGATCATTTGCTGCTGAAGAGCTGTGTGGACTGATGGAGCCAGGAGCTCTCAGTTTATCATCTTCCTAGAGAGGCTAGCTGGTGTCTCAGAAGAGTTGCTCATCTTGTCCTGCTTGACTCAATGGATATGGCCTCACCACTGTCATACTCCATACAGGCCACTGCAGTTATAGCAGCACTCATTACCTTCCTTATACTTTTCACCATTCTTGGCAATGTACTGGTGGTTATAGCTGTGCTGACTAGTCGCTCCCTTAAAGCTCCCCAAAATCTCTTTCTGGTGTCACTAGCTTCAGCCGACATCCTAGTGGCCACTCTTATTATTCCCTTCTCCTTGGCAAAGGAGCTGATGGGATACTGGTACTTTGGGAAGACTTGGTGTGAGATGTACTTGGCACTGGACGTCCTCTTCTGCACATCCTCTATAGTGCACTTGTGTGCCATTAGCTTGGACAGGTACTGGTCAGTCAGTCAAGCCATTGAGTACAACTCCAAGAGGACTCCTAGGAGAATAAAGTGCATCATCTTAATGGTCTGGACTCTGGCAGCAATGATCTCTTTACCACCCCTGATCTACAAAGGGAAGAAAGAGGACCATGACAAAGAGGAACCTCAGTGCAAGCTCAATGAGGATTCCTGGTATATTCTCTCCTCTAGTATCTGCTCTTTTTTCGCTCCCTGTCTGATCATGATCTTGGTATACCTCAGAATTTATCTCATAGCTAAACGACGAAGCAAAAAGAACACTTGTGGTAACTGCAAAACCAAAGAAGGGACATCTAAGCCTTTTGGTCATACTGGAGATAATTTAGAGGATCCTGCTTGCCCTAAACCTGAAGAGGCTCCTAATTCTGAACTGCACAATCACCTCTTTGTTGACAAAGTCACTCATCCCGTCCCAAAGAACAACAATGGTCAACCAGAGCCTGGCAGCCTTAAAGAAACCAATGGCCATGGGCCCTCCATGATGGACAGTCTCATCACTACCAGAGGTGTTGTGCTGTTACCAAAAAAGCCAAAAGACTCTGCATCTGCCCTGTCTAAAAAGAAAAGCCATATCAACCGGGAGAAAAGGTTTACCTTTGTTCTTGCTGTGGTGATTGGAGTATTTGTCTTGTGTTGGTTTCCTTTCTTTTTCACGTACAGCCTTCAAGCCATATGCCCCGACCTCTGTTACATCCCACAAAGTGTGTTTCAGTTTTTTTTCTGGATAGGGTACTGCAATAGCTGCCTCAATCCCGTCATATACACCATATTCAATCAGGACTTTAGGAAGGCTTTCCGTCGGATTCTGTGCAGTCATTGGACTCATTCAGTCTGGTGAGAAGTCGTCATCCTTGCAGAACTTTCTATTTATTGGACACGTGAGGGAACAGATAGAGAAGGGGCATAGAGTGCCAGGTTTAACATTCTCTAGGAAACCAAATTCATCACTGCTAAGCCTCATCATTGTGTTCCTAGTGGTGATGTGGGATGTCTCCCGATCCACACAATATTGCTAATCCCAAGCTGAGCTGGTTGAATAAAAGTGTTTATATTTGTGTTTCAGCTGTTTTTGTTTTTCTTTTTTAATGCTTATCAGCTGCTATATGCTTGTGTGCTGTGGGACAGAATACTGTCTGTCTGTCTATCCTAAGCCACTGTCTTTTGTAAACTACATCACAGCTTCTTGTGATCCAGGAGAAGATATATATGTCAAATCAATGATGGAGATAGATGTACCATCTCAGTAGTTTTGTAAAGCCTGATACACACTTTCAGTTATGACTGGCCACTTACTGACCAATTTTACCACCTCCATGTAGTATGAATGTTTGTTTATTCTATCTGCTCATAATATTCAGTGTCTGTTGACTCTCATACTTACATGGAGTAGGTAAAATTGGTCAGTGATTGGTCAATCATCATTGAAAGTGTGTACTAGGCTTAAGTCTGATGACCAAAAATTGTCTTCAAGGTGCAAAGCAAATTAGGTTCCGTACGCACATCCAATTTTGATTGACCAACACCTGGCCAATTTTACCACCACCTCCATGTAGTATGAGAGTAACCAGATCTTAAATACCATAAACAGATTGTGTAGGTAAGCTCTCATATTACACGGAAGTGGTACAATTGACCAATGATTGGCCAATTGAAATTGGATGTGGGTACCAGGATTAAGTGATCATGTAATGACACGGAAAAACACAAATGGTTTCATGGGCCAATTGAGTAAGTAGGAAAAGTTTACATCTATTAAAAATTGCAGCCAAAGTAAACTGGTAAAGCTGTTGCCTAGAACAACCACAATTCTCATTTGTCGTGAGAGAGATACAGAGGCTGACATGTTTGTTTCCTTTTAAATAATGCACATTACCGGACTATCCTTCTGATTCTCTGCCTCTAATACTTTGAGCCATAGACCCTGAACTAGCATGCAGATATCTGACAAATCTGACAATATTAGCCACATGCTTGTTTCAGTCGTGTGATTTAGACTCTACTGACCAGAAAGATCTGCAGGACTGCCAGGCAACTGGTATTGTTTAGAAAGAAATAAACATGGCCGCTTCCATAGGTCTTGCACCTCGGGTTCTTTTTAAACTTACAAATGAAAGATGAAACCAGATCTGCTGTCACGGGATGCAGCTCTGATATTGCTAATTTTTTGGGGACTTTTATACAATTATTTGTGATGTGACTGCACTGTTATACTGTACTTTGTGGTTTTTGATGTTTCTATACCTCCTACAATGAAGCTGTTCTATACAAACTGTAGGAAAAGGGTCTGTTGGTTATATCGCCTGTCACATGGCAGCTCTGCTTTATTTCCTAGTGGAAGTTACAAAATGAAAGTTAACATCTGATAGCTATGGGCAATATACATCCAGTTTCCCTTCTGCAGACATGATTCTCAGTATTTGTGTGTCCCACAGACCTTGTGATTGGTCTCTGCAAAACTCACAGGCTTCAGTTTATTCATAGCGGACGGAATAGTGACATCACTGGCACAAATTTAAGTAGATCTTAATGTCCTGAAGCGGCACATACCGGTCTTTTTCAGAACCAGTTTTATCTAGAGACTAAATGGGAACATTCTCTGGAGCTCCTAATGTGCATTGCATTCTATGATCCCATACAGTACCTATGATCATGAGAGGAAAATGGTAGCTGCCATATTTCTTTATTTTTAAACCATACCAGTTGCCTGGCATCCTGCTGGTCTTTTATGCTTCAGTAGTGTCTGAACCACACACTTAAAAACAAGCACGTGGCAAATGCAAAACTGAAGTTAAACATCTAATCTACATACTTGTTCAGGGTCTATGACATTAAAAGTATTCTAGGCAGAGGGTCAGCAGGACTGCCAAGCAACTGGTATTGTTTAAAAGGAAATAAATATGGTAGCCTCCATATCCCTTTCACTTTAGTTCCCTTTTACATAACTCATATAGGTTTGTTAAAGTATACCTGAGATGAGTTTTAAAAAAGTTTTATACATACCTGGGGCATTCCTCCAACTCCCTTCAGGCTGACTGGTCCCTCACTGTCTTTCCACACCACCTATATCCTCCACTAGGCGGCCCGGTAAGTCGGCATAGTTTAGCCTCACGCGCTCCCCCATCGCACTCTTATAGACCGGAGTATTCTGCGCCTGCGCAGGTGCAGAAATGGGTCCCTGCATGCGCAGTACGCCCCTGACTTTTAAAATGACTGGACTGCCTAGCAAACGACCCAGGCAGCATGGGAAGACGGCGAGGGACTGATCAGCCTGAAGGGGGATGGAGGAAGCGCCACGTATGTATAATTTTTCTTGTCTCAGGTCTCCTTTAAACAGTGGGCGGTAACCCATAACCGCTCTCTGTTTGACTTCTGTAAACATCATGTTTATGTTACAGCACTTCCTATGTTGCTACGGCTTCTGGCACAGCCTAAACGGTCAGCAACATGAAAATTTGAGCAGCCTCAGATAGAAGCTGCACATACCAACATACCAGAGTCCCAGTAGGGAACATTTCTGGCACTTTTCACTGCCCTGTATTTTGCAGACTGTCAGATATTGGCAGCTTTCACCCATAGGCCCATATGCAATTCCCTTTTTCACCTGAGTTTTCTCCCAGGTGATAATTTTAGATTTGTCAAAATGCCTTTTAAGCCACCAGAAAGCAAGAAAATACTCAAAATAATTTTGATAGTACTTTTTCACCCACTAATTGGTACTTTTTTTAGTTGAAAAGCGCTGGAAAGTTATTTTAAATTGAAGATTGAAAAATTATCTCCTAGGAGAAAATTCAGGTGAAAAAGTGAATTGCATATGGGTCCATATACATCTCATGCAGGTAGATAGAGGGATAACAGATTTGCTTTATCGGATGATGAGTTGTCACTGCTGCTTTTCAACCAGGTACAATCATGCTTTCTACAAACTGTTATACTTGCTTTTGCCACTGGAGCAGCAGGTCCAAAAATAACAAACGCCTTACATTTCACAAGTGGACTTTTATTGCTGATACCAATTTCATACCAATGTTTACAGCAATGATCACAGCTGACAGACCTAAGACGGCACTTGTACAATTTCAATTGAAATGATCATATTTTCAAAAAGCTAATTTCAATTGAAAGAAAAAAACCTATTTAATTGATCCTCACCACTAAAGAATATACTGTATTGTTTGGACTATAAGACTGAATTCCCCCCCCCAAAAGTGTGTGTGTGTGGGGGGGGTTCCTGACTTGTGCAGGGAGTTCCTGACTTGTGAACGCCTGCCAATACGAACCTCCAACCCACCGCAATGTCGGGGACTCCCTGTACTGTGCCCATGCAGAGGAGGTCACGGGGACAAACAGAGGACCCAAAGGGGCATAGAGGATGACACAAAGGGGCATACATGAGGATAGAGGCGGATACAGGAGGACACAAGGTGGACAGAGGACATGAGGTACAAGATACCTCTCCTCCATGGATGCACCAAGTTTAGTATATATTTTTTTCCCTCCAGGTTTTAGTCCTCTAAACCTAGGTGCGTCTTATGGGCAGGAGTGTCTTATAGTCTGAAAAATTACAGTAACTTGTGATCATATGTCCACCAGTTATGCTCATATCTATGGAAAACTTTGCCATGCAGAACAATCATTTCTTTAACCTTCCTGGCGGTAACCCGGAACGTAGTTCGGGGTAAGCTGCGCAGGAGGTTTTCTCCGGCCCTGCTCGGCCGATTTCCTTAATTTTTTTTTTTTTGCTGGATGCAGCTAGCACTTTGCTAGCTGCGCCAGCACACTGATCGCCGCCGCTCTGCGCCCGATCGCCGCTATCCATTGCGGCGCGCGGGACCCCCCCCGCCCAGACCCCGTGCGCTGCCTGGCCAATCAGTGCCAAGGGATGGATCGGGACTCCCAATGACGTCACGACGTTGTTGACGTCATCCCGCCCCATCGCCATGGCGACGGGGGCAGCCCTCCAGGAAATCCCGTTCTTTGAACAGGATTTCCTGATCGGAGATCGCCGAAGGCGATCGAAGAGGGCGGGGGGATGCCGCTGAGCAGCGGCTATCATGTAGCGAGCCCTGGGCTCGCTACATGATTTAAAAAAAAAAAAAAAACTGCCGCGCTGCCTCCTGGTGGAATTTTTCATACCGCCAGGAGGGTTAAAGTACCTGAGGTGACATGTGCCATGAGATAAACGTGTATGTACAGTTCAAAACATTAACCAGGATGTTTTACTTGTTTTATTTTGGTGTCTGAAAGAGTTAATTTTTAGGCATGGAAGTGACAGCTTCTGTCTTGCCGGGAAGATAGTAAACATCACAGATTAGCAAATTACAGCCATAAAAGTTTTCCAGGCAGAATACAACTTCTGAGAGCAGGGGAGAGATAGAAAAAGGTCAATAATTCATGTATTTTCATCCAGGGACACTTAATAGGCTGCCACTGAGCAGAGACAACAAAACATTCAATCTGCTTTGTAAATGTTTAAATATAAAATAAAACCATGGGATGCGTAGTTATTTTTAGGAGTAGGATAAATACATTTATCTCATCTGTTTATTTTCACCTCAGTTCACTTTTTAAAGAAACAAGCAATAATGCAATCGTTCAGGATGGATTGGGCCCATCACCATCTCTATTTTCATACAATACGATCTGAAGAAACTTTTTTTTTTATATTTTCTTCAAACTCAGAAGCATACCTGGTATGGGAAGTTTGTCAGCCAATGGCGTCTCAGCCTTCCACAGCTGTTGGCCAGTACTGGGTAATGCCATCATCATGGTTTGATAGGTGCATAAGTTAATTTTATTATAACATCGTGTATTGATAATTACGCTCATATTTCTAACTTCTTCCCATACCCCTTACTCCCCTCCTCATTCTAACCACACGCTAATTACTCAATCAACCACCAGTAGGCTTTGATCTGAAGAAACCTATCAAAAATATAATTGTTCACTAAAAACAGTACCATAAACCTTTAGTCAAACCCCCAAATGACCATGTACATCCTACTTCCTGTAAAAGGACCACATAGCAACAATAAGGGAATAAGTAGTATTTGCTGTTCAGATAGTTATTATTATTTATTAGATTTATATAGCGCCAACATATTACGCAGCGCTGTACAATAAATAGGATTACAGACAATGGTAACAGAGGTGACAGAACAATACAGGTAACAGACCATAGATACAACAATACAGGTAATAGCAATAAGATATACAACACAATGCAGATAGTAGTACATACCAGATCATAAACTGGAGTGGTAGTGGTAAAAATTACCAGTTCCAAATTCTGGGTAAAGTGCACACAGTCAAGTAAGATACACAAGGGGAGAGGGCCCTGCCAAAGGCTTACAATCTAGAGGGAGGGGCTGGTGACACAAAAGGAGGGGGTGCAACAAGAAGTTATTGTCAGAAACGATTAGGGCAGTGTTGAGTTGATGTAGGCCTCCTTGAAGAAGTGAGTTTTGAGTGCTTTTTTGAAGGTGGGAGCGAGCCTGACAGGCAGTGGGAGAGAGTTCCACAGGATGGGGGCAGCTCTAGTGAAGTCGTGCATGGGAGTGCGAGATGCGTGGGGTGGTTAAGAGGAGGTCGTTGGAGGAGCGAAGTGGACGGCCAGGTGTATATCTGCTGACCAGGTCAGAGATGTAGGTTGGGCAGGACTTGTGTATGGATTTGTATGCCAAACATAAGATCTTGAAGCTGACTCTGAAGTGAATTGGAAGCCAATGAAGGGATTTGCATAGGGGAGTGGTGGAGACAGAGCGGTGGGAGAAGTAGATGAGGCTGCTGCGTTCATGATGGATTTTAGGGGGGCGATGCAGTTTTGAGGAAGGCCTGACCAGAGGGAGTTGCAGTAGTCCAGGCGGGAGATGAGGGCATAGACAAGGAGTTTGGCTGTGTCTGGGGTCAGGAAAGGCTGGAGTTATGATCGGTTTAACTATGTAGGTCTCAATAACTGTTTGGAGCTTCTATTACGTAGTGATTAAAAGCAGCCCATGAAAAAAAAAGTTGAACCCCAGCAAAAACGTTCATCTAAACTATTTAAAAAAAAAAATGTTTTAGAACGGTTAAAACCTTTGTCGGGTTGGTACTGCTACTTTTGTTTCCTTTGAGCAGATTTCTTACGATTTCCTGTCTTTGTCATAGATGAAGTGAAATCCAAAATGTTATAGTCTTGAAGAGCAACTGTAGCGGTATATGGGGCTGCCATATTTTTTTTCCTTTTAAACAATACTAGTTGCCTGGCAGCCCTGCTGATCTATTTAGCTGCAGTAGTGTCTAAATCACACCAGAAACAAGCATGCAGCTAATCTAGTCAGATCTGACAATAATGTCAGAAACACCTGATCTGCAGCATGTTGGTTCAGGATCTGTGGCTAAAAGTATTGATCAGCAGGATAGTCAGGCAACTAGTATTGCTTAAAGAGACACTGAAGCGGAAAAAAATATATGATATAGTGAATTGGTTGTGTACTATGAATAATTACTAGAAGATTAGCAGCAAAGAAAATATTCTCAGGTATATAGTGTTTTTTCTAACATTGCATCATTCTATAATATGTGCACATTACACAACACTCAGCATTCAAAATGAGTCTTTCAGAGCAGTCTGTGAAGTAATGAGCTCTCCTCTAGCAGAGGAAAAGTAAATAGTCCAGGAACAGTTGAGATAATAAAAGTCAGATAACAGCCCTCTCCAAGACTAACTTAGTCGGAGAGCTTAATGGCTTGTTTGCATAGGGATAACAACTGGAGTTTCTCAACTCTTCCTGTACTGGAAACAATTACACTGATGTATCTGATCTTAATGTTTTATTTCTTAGCTGTGCTACACATAAAAATCATAATATCATCATTTTTTTTCCGCTTCAGTGTCTCTTTAAAAGGAAATAATATGGCAGCCTCCACATACCTCTCACTACATTTGTCCTTTAATTAGATCATGAATTGGGAAATTGTTTCCCAGCGAGTATACTACTTCTGGTACTTGTTGAGAGGGAATTCTTCCTTCTGGGTAGATTAGAGGTTTTAACACCAGTCCACACTGTTCCCTAAGAACGGATAAAGGTTTTTAGAAATCCATTTTTTTTACACAGGATACAGTTGAAGTAAAATCTTAATGTAAAATCTACATTGTTGAGAGCAGAATGCTTGCCTTTACTTTGAAAAAATATGGATGCCTGCCAGAGACATTAGTAATGCTTTCTAAACTGGATATCAAAATATAAAATGATGCTGTCCCTTTAATTAATGAGTTGACTGACTATAATACTCTTGACGTAACTATGACAACAGCAACAAGGACAAAACAATTAGCACCAGCAAATAACTTGCTAAGAAAGAATGAATTACAAATGATCAGGTGTAGAGGACGCTGCTTTCACACATGAGATTTTGATTTTTGTAGTACACACACACCACACACACACTCTGTTTTATAGTTGAACATCCTGGATAGGACAGTAATGAACCAGCAGGATTAAGTGTACTTATTTTTCTTCTTTTTTCACCCTCTATTTGGGAATCACTCGCTTTTATAGTCTAGTTCAAAGAATTTAGGCAAAGATCATGGGAACTGCTCTCCTTCTAACTCCAAAATAGCAGCGTCAGCTAATGAAAAGGGAACTAATTTATAGACGAGCAGAAAAAAAGGATCATGGCGTTGTTCATAGCAACCAATCAACTCCCAGCCCTTATTGAAGGGGACACTGGACTTTTAGCAGACATTAAAAGGAAGAGAGCAGATGTAGATTTTTCAAAACTATAATTTATTATTATTTATATAGCGCCGACATATTGCGCAGTGCAATGTATATATATCTTGTCACTAACTGTCCCTCAAAGGAGCCCACAATCTAATCCCTACCATTGCCATATGTCTATATTATGTAGTGTAAGTACTAAGGCCAATATTAGGGGGAGCCAATTAACTCATCTGTATGTTTTTGGAATGTGAGAGGAAACTGGAGTGCCCGGAGGAAACCCACGCAGACACGGAGAGAACAGATAGTGCCCTGGCTGGGATTCAAACCAGGGACCCAGCGCTGCAAGGCGAGAGAGCTAACCACTACGCCACCGTGCTGCCCAAAAAAATGAGGTGTGTGAGTGTTATTACAAAGGCAGTGGCTGCAAATCACTCCTTTAGGCCTCTTTCACACCAAGACGTTGCGTTTTAGGGGACGTTAAGGTCGCATAACGTGCTCCTAACGCAACGCATGGTGGTGTTGGAGGTGGATGCCAGAGTGAGCTGCGTTGTGTGGTTGTTGGTGTGCCTTTTTTGTCTCATACCTTGCGGGGACCACGTGATCGGAACACTCGGCATCACGTGGTCCCGCCAGCCAATCGGCGGCCGCTCCAGAAAGAAAACACAGCAGAAGTGATGGGAAGTCCTGCTCTTTTCTACTGTTCAGAATCGATTCAGAGCAGCAGGACTGAACCTAGTGATGGGAAGTCTGGCTCTTTTCAATGACTCGATTCTGAACAGTAGAGATTGGAAGTCCGGCTCTTTTCAATGAATCGATTCAATGAATGGAGCCGAACTTCCCATCACTACAGGCAGTGCAGTGAATATTAATTACCCATGTGGCTAACAATAGCGGACTCTCCCCTCCTCCTCTGAGAAAAAAAACAATATTGAGCAAGTGCAAACAGTCTAACGCGGCTAAAGTTGCGTATAACGCACAGCATGCTGCACTTTTAAATAACGTGCAGTGTTACAATGTAACGCAACGTGGGCACTGAGAACAGCCCATTGATTTTTCATTACTGTAAGTTGGGCTACGTTACAGGCTGCACTAACGTGCGCCTGTAACGTCTTACTGTGAAAGCAACCTTAGGTTACTTTCACACTGCATCCAGTGCAACGGACAATATAGTTATCAACGCTTTGACATTATATTGCAATGACACGTCCACATGACCGATGCAAATATGAATCCAAGTGACGTACTTCCTGTCCAGCAAGAAGTATGTCTCTGGGCAAGTGGCGACTGGGGGCGGTGCTATGCATAAGACCCTGACGGTTCACTCTGCCACAGTGTTATATGAATCTAGTTTTTTTGGTGTGCAATGCAATCAGGGCGGAGCAGGGCACAACAAATGCAAGGCCCAGGTTTAAAACTGGCCTCAATGTACAATGCCCTGCTGTACATTTTCTTGTCGGTTGCTATGTATTTTTCCTATTTTTTTTGGGGGGGGGGGGGGGGGGGATACTATATTCTATACTACTATATTCAAAATGTCTTGCTTATAAAAAATTGATATCTGGCAGCAATGTATACATTGCAAAGTATGCAATACAAATCTCACACGTTTTACCATCCACCTGTGTTCTCTGGCTAATATAAATGTGAGGCATGGATTTCTGTGCATTCATAACAAGCAGGAATATGGGAAGCAGTGTTAGATTAGGAGGGGTGACCAGGCTGTAGTGGGAAGTAAGGTAATGCCACAAACTACCACTTTTTTGCGAGTTTGGTAGAAAGTTTTTGTGGTTTCAAGTCTGGCGCCCATCACCCAAAGAAAAAAAAAAAAAAAAAGCTATGTAGCTTATTCCTTTGTCATCAACTTTGCCATCATCAGGTACCTAAAGTGACTACTCTGGCAGTAGTAGAATCAAACATCAGGGGGCATAACTAGAAATGATGAGGGCCCCCATTGCTCACACCCCTACCTTATCCCTGGTGACCCTCGCAGCCCGGGGGGGGGGGGGGAATCTTGCAAGAACCATAAAACAAGTGTGGACGTCAATCTTCACATCCATAAGTGTAGCCACAAAAACACCTGATCTGAAGGCTGGACCCCTTTTTCAGACGTAATAAAGTAGTAGGTTGGGCCCCCTTACAGCTCTGAGCCACCCTGCTGTTGCAGGAGCTGCTCCCCTGTAGTTAGGGCTCTTTCACACTAGAGCCCTTTTTCGGCATTTCAACGCAAAGTCGAAACTTTGCGTTCATCAAGGTAAAATGAAAGTCCATAGACTTTCATTTTACCTTTCACACCCGACGGTGCGTTTCGATGCGTTGTAGTATGATGCACCCGGGAGCTTTTTATCGTCAGAAATCTGCGTTTTCCCATCGGGTTAATTAATTACTACCACTGCTACTCAGCGTCGCGCAGCAGTCTATTCAAACAGCTCCTGCACGCATTGTCTAATGTGAACGAGCCCTTATGCCCCTGCAAACATCTGTCTCCCACATTGTAACTGTGTGCAGGGGGTTTGTATGTTCTTCCTGAGTTTGCATGGGCTACTTCCAGACGTTCTAGTTTCCTGCCAAACTCTAAAACATACAGTTATTTTGGTTACTCTTCTCCCCCCTCCCTCAAACAAACACATGGCAGTAGACTGTTAGGACATTAGATTGTCCATTTTGGGAACAGTGAAGTGATCAGCAATGCACTGTAAATTACTGTGTAATGTGACAGCCCAAAATAAATAGCAGTAAAAACAGACAACTCCACTATTATATGCTTCTAAAATTAGAGCACCCAATAAAATAAATTATTGGAATTTTCCACTTGGTGTTCAAGGTCTGCATATAAGAAGAGATAACATGACCTTAGGGATAAGCCTGGAGAGACCCACCCCAATTAATAGTTACTTGCTTATGAAATTTACTCTTATTTCAAGAGTATTTATATTACACCGACTATGCAGCCATATGACTATCTGACATTTCTACTGGATGAGAAAATGGCAGCCTCTGTCACTGGACTGGGGCTTAAACCTTTCCATGCAACCAAAAACAAGAGGAGGAAGTTGCATCTAAAGCAGGTAGGTAGCCACATTTTTTCATTCTTTCTATTCTATATAGAGAAAATACCTAGTTTGTTGTGGGGGGTAGATGGTTCCTAGAGTAACCAAAACCTAACTGAAGTAAAAAAAAATTATGGATACTTAGCTCAGTTGTGGGAAGCCTTTGGAACAGACTAGACGCCTCCTGGACGCTCTCTCGTTGCCTACTGTTCTGGGGCTGGTTTCCTCTAAACCTATTCGACAACAGCTTGTTGAGTAGGTGTCTGTGACCACATTCCCACTATGTATCCTTGCATGCCCAGGAGAACAAAAATGGAGAAAAAAAAGTTCATGAGCGATTTGTTTTAATAGGCATGCCTTGATCGAATTCTTGCTTGCCCTGTGCAATTGTGCTTGTACGTATCCAGGAGCATGGTTACAAAAACCCCATTCAACACACTTTTTAGAAGGACTCATCGCTGTACTGGTGGATGCTCCTAAACAATATCTCTTATATAGTCAAAAGTAGTTGTGGTAATGCAGAAGATGGAACAAGTCACCTTAATGAGAAAAGATGCACACAGAAGGACAGGAGCCCAATATAGTGTATTATGTTTGAACACGTGAAATATATTGTATGCAAGAAAACGAGGTACTCACAAACCTGGATTGCCTTCACTCAGGTTAGGGGTTGTCCTCTTTGATGTGTAGGTTGCTCTCTTTAAAAAGGTGCGATGGCTGTCTCTGCCCTTCAATGGAAGGTAACACAATTGCAATTAGGAAGGTTAGAGGCGCCCAATAGTATATAATTGAGTAAAACCAACAAAAATAAGGTAATAGTCTGCTTACCTACAGAATAATTTCTAAGCTTGTATGCTTTAAAAAAAATGATTGCACAAGATAAAATAAGGTTTCGTGGGCTATATTCTGTAAATATTACTGATATTTTACTATATGAATGGAGTAGTACAATATCAGTAAATTAACTGATACTTTATCACTTTTCCTGGTGCCCATTTTACTAGAAGTAGAAATAGAGGTTAGAGTGGGAATAGTAGAATATCAGTATTATAAGCAATATTTTGCAGCATATTCTGAACCCATTTTAATAAACAATAAATTGAATATCGGCTATATTTGATGCTTTTTTTAACCAGAGGCATTATCTGTACACAAAAAAGGTGCCTGGTTGCATGAATATCACAGTACACACATCTACAAAGTTTGCTTTCCTCGTCGTCCTCGGTCCCAGTGCTCGGACCCCGAAATGTGGCTTGTCAGTGCCTTGCACAGTAGCTCCGCTCATGGAGATAAAGACCTTGTTCTACTAGGGGATGTGGCGAATCAGTTTGGATTGTAATGCTGAACCTGCCTGCTGTATAGAAACCGGTATTTTAACCACTTGCCGACCGCACACTCATACCGTGCGGCGGCAAAGTGGTAGCTGGAGGACCAGCGACGCAATTGTGCGTCGCCAGGTGCCTCCCTAATTAATCAGAAAAGGCCGCTCGCGCGAGCGGCCGTTTCCTGTTAGATCGCGGAGCGGGTCTCCGTGAATAGCCTGCGAGCAGCTGATTGCGGCTCACAGACTAAATGTAAACGTAGGAGACATTTGTCTCCTTTGTTTACATTGTACGGCGCTGCTGCGCAGCAGCACCGTAAGGCAGATCGGCTATCCCCGGCCAATCAGCGGCCGGGGATCGCCGCCATGTGACAGGGGACAGCCTGTCACTGGCTGCACAGGACGGATAGCGTCCTGTGCAGCCCTGATCACCGGGGATGAGCAGGTAGGAGAGGGAGGGGGGAATTTCGCCGTGGAGGGGGGCTTTGAGGTGCCCCCCCCCCCCCGCAACATGCCTGCCCACCGGAGCGATCAGACCCCCCCTGCACATCATCCCCATAGGGGGGAAAAAAGGGGGGCGATCTGATCGCTCTGCATGAAACATGATCTGTGCTGGGGGCTGCAGAGCCCACCCAGCACAGATCACAAAAATTAACGCTGGTCCTTAAGGGGGGGGGGGGTAAAGGGTGGGTCCTCAAGTGGTTAAAACGCTTCAGTCTCTCTTTAAGCAATGCAAATTGCCTGGCTGTCCTGCTGATCCTCTGCTTCTAAAAACAAAAAAAAGTAAGCAAACTGAAAAAAAGGTTTGCCATTTAAGCAAAAGCAGAGTTACCCTTTAATCATCAGATATTCTCTTATTTTAAAGGTGAACTGTAGTGAGAGGTATATGGAGGTTGCCATATTTATTTCCTTTTAAGCAATACCAGTTACCTGGCAGCTCTGCTGATCTATTTGGCTGAAGAAGTGTCTGAATCACACCAGAAACAAACATGCAGCTAATCTTGTCTTATCTGTCAAAATTGTCATACCTCAGCTGCTGCATGCTTGAAATACCTCATCTGCTGCATGCTTGTTCAGGGCCTATGCCTGAAAGTATTAGAGGCAAAGGAGCGCCAGGACAGTCAGGCAACTGGTATTGCTTAACCACCCTGGCGTTCTATTAAGATCGCCAGGGCAGCTGCATGAGGGTTTTTTTTTAAATAAAAAAAAAAATATTTCATGCAGCCAACTGAAAGTTGGCTGCATGAAAGCCCACTAGATGGCGCTCCGGAGGCGTTCTTCTGATCGCCTCCGGCGCCCAGAATAAACAAGGAAGGCCGCAATGAGCGGCCTTCCTTGTTTTGCTTAGATCGTCGCCATAGCGACGAGCGGAGTGACGTCATGGACGTCAGCCGACGTCCTGACGTCTGCCGCCTCCGATCCAGCCCTTAGCGCTGGCCGGAACTATTTGTTCCGGCTGCGCAGGGCTCAGGCGGCTGGGGGGACCCTCTTTCGCCGCTGCTCGCGGCGGATCGCCGCAAAGCGGCGGCGATCGGGCAGCACACGCGGCTGGCAAAGTGCCGGCTGCGTGTGCTGCTCTTTATTTCATGTAAATCGGCCCAGCAGGGCCTGAGCGGCACCCTCTGGCGGTAATGGACGAGCTGAGCTCGTCCATACCGCTAAGGTGGTTAAAGAGAATCTGTATTGTTAAAATCGCACAAAAGTAAACATACTAGTGCGTTAGGAGACATCTCCTATTCCCCTCTGTCACAATTTTGCTGCTCCCCGCCGCATTAAAAGTAGTCAAAAACAGTTTTAAAAAGTTTGTTTATAAACAAACAAAATGGCCACCAAAACAGGAAGTAGGTTGATGTACAGTATGTCCACACATAGAAAATACATCCATACACAAGCAGGCTGTATACAGCCTTCCTTTTGAATCTCAAGAGATCATTTGTGTGTTTACCTTCTGCCCCCCTGCAGCTCTCATCCACTAAATACTAGTGACAGGCTGATCGTTTCTTTCTGCAGACAGCTCTGCCATGTCTGTAATTCCTCAGTATGTGTCAGCCAGCTCCTTTCACAGCCTAACAGAGTAGGATTTTTATCCAGCTCTCTTCTCTCACTGATAAGAGAGCAGAGACGCTGCTGGCTTATGTAAATAACACACACACTGGAGTGTGCATAGAGTGGCCTGGAGGGGGACGTGCATAACAGATCAGCACGGAAGAGTTGGCAGCCTTCCAGACACAGGGCGACAAGTCTGACAGGGGAAAGATACATTGATTTATTACAGAGACGGTGATAGTAGAAAATGCTGCAGTAAGCCAAAGCACATTAGAATAGGTTTAGGAACTTGTAGGATGGTAGAAAAAAGGATGACATTTTTGTTACAGATCCCTTTAAATGTAAATAAATATGGCAGCTTCCATTTACCTCTCACTACAGTTCTCCTTTAAAAAATGAAAACACAATACTTTGGAAGAACATAAGACAGACATGCTTGGGTTACTCGAGGACTGGAGCGGAGTCAGATCAGCTTTTATTTATGTAATGTTATCACATGCAGCACAACTTATTTTACCCCTAACAAGATATAGACAGCACAGGACACTGAGCACATTTACCGTGTATATCTGTGCCCAGTGAGGAAACGACTCCAGAGCTGCTGCCAGTATTTTGTCTCCTGTGCCTCTCAGCACGTAATATCACAGCTTCCTACATAATTCAGGATTTCCCAACAAGATCCCATCCTGAATATTGAGATCAGTACATACCCTGATTTATATGTATGAAAGAAATTCTCCCAACCTGATCTGTCCCCACATTTTTGTTTAATAATGTTCCTATTGCTTGGAACTACCTCCTCAGATTTACTATATCCCTACAAGTAACATGACAAGGCATTCAATGTTTTCAGTAGAACAAAAGGTTGTAAACTTCAAAGTTTATTTTTTTACTATTTGTGTGCAGGGGCAAACAATGACTTTGGGCCTATTCTTCATGGCCACCTAACTTTTTGGCAAGATTTGTTTGGGGGCTAGCATAAACCGGGGCTCTAGACTCTCTTCAGGTCCTAGGCACCTGCCTAAGTTGTCTTGTGGATGATCCAGCTCTGTGTGCATCCCTCTGCCCCCCTTTGTGCCTACCTCTGTCCCACTGGGCCTCCTTCTGCCCCCCTTTGTGCCTCCCTCTGTACCCTTGTCCCACTATCTGTTCCCATCCCCCTCCTGCGCTCCCCCAGTCCACTGTGTAAATGCAGAGTATAGCGCAGCAGAAGCTGTGCTCTAACCTCCCCTCTGGACTCCAGTGCTGTGCCTGTGTGATCATCCTCTCTGTTTTCTGTTCCCTCTAGTGCTGACACCTCACTCTCTTCATGTAGCATGTAATCACATTACATGCGGTAGGACATGCTGGGCACTAGGGAGAGTGGTGATAGGAAAGTGGTAAGCACAGCACTGGACTCCAGCCGCGAGGGGAGAGCACAGCTTCTGCTGGGCTATACTGTGCATTTACATGCTAAGCAGGGATAGTGCAGGAATGGAAGTGTGCAACAAAATGTGACAGGATCAGCGGGTTGTTTGTATCCCAGGAACTCCCTCTATTATGCATCCATCCTATACAGCCCATGTTTCATTACATCACATTACTCACATTATTCTAACTCGCTAGGTTTTGTATTAACAACTTATCGGGCCAGTGGCAGCATATATACACCCCTTGAGACTTCATCTTCGCTCCAGAGGCGTAGATCTATGTACTTCCCCATGATCATGCTCACGCATGCGTTCTCGTCACCTCCTGTTAGTAGACATGTTCCCATTCTCTGATCAAAGTGCCTGGAATGTAAAAACGTGCACACAACACTTCCGGTGTACTGTTCACAGTGCACAGGAATAAAGAGTGTGTGTGTGTGTGGGGTGGGGGTGGGAGTTACATCTAGTGGCCAAAAATTAAAAAGACACATACATTAAAGTAAACCAAAGGTGAAAGGGATATGGAGGCTGCCATATTTATTTCCTTGTAAACAATGCCAGTTGCCAGGCAGCTATGTTAATCTTCTGGCATAACTAATGTCTGAGTCAAAACCCTGGAAAAAGCATATGGCTTATCCAGTAAAACTAGTCAGCTGAGTCAGAGTACCTGATCTGCGGCCTGCTTGTTCAGGGTCTATGGCTAAAAGTATTAGAGAAAAAGGATCAGGAGGGACTGCCAGACAACTGGTATTAAAAAAACAACATAATTAGTTACCTTAAGGACTCAACTTTATTAATAGTATGTCATGAGGGTATATCACTGGTATTTTTGCAAATAAGAGCTTGTAATTAGCAATATAGCATAAACAAACAGGCTAGGACTGCAATGCTGTAATCTAGGTTATTAAACTAGGTTTATCCTAGTTCCTAGTATGGCACTGTAATGCCAGCCAGTGCATACATGACCCACCTAATGTTAGGGTACGACAGCTTAAACCACCAAAACAAAACTAAGAGGAGGCCAGATGTTTGTCAGAGAGAGGAGGTTGCAAAACCAGTTACGCTATAAAAAGCAGGGCCGTGCAGAGGGTCCTTAAGTGGGGGGTGCTCAAATTTAAAAAAGGGACCTGGCAATGGCTTCCCCCGCATGCCCCCCCCCCCTCCTCCTTGTTTCTGGCTAGGGGGGGTATTGATTGTCATGCTGCTGAATGCAGATGATGGATGCCATGTGGGTTCTGGGTGTAAGTACTGAGTGTCGTGTGGGTTCTGGCTATGGTTGGGTATCGAGTGTCATGCGGGTGTTGATTGCAAGAACTTAGTGCCATGTAAGATCTGGGTGCATGTACTGGATGTCATGTGGGTGCTGGATGCAGGTACCGGGTGTGACATGGGTGCGAATACTTGGCGCCATGCCTGTACTGGGTGCTGGCTTTGGGTGGGCTTTGGGCATCACATGGCTTTTGAATGCAGGTACTTTGGGTGCGGTTACGGGTTAAGTGGATACTTGGTGCAGATAGTGGGTTCCATGTGGAAACTGTGTGCAGGTGTGAGTACTGGGTGCAATTTTAGGCCTGGGTGCAGATACTTGGTGTCATGTGAGTGTGAGTACTGGGTGTCCGCTATGAGGGGAAGGGGTGGCTGATGGGAAAAGTAGAGGTCAGTGTGGGTGCTGCAGGAAGGGGCAGGGCCATGCAGAGGATACTCAAGGGTGTGGTGCTCAAATTTGAAATCGATAAATCGTACTAAATTGTGTATATAATACCCCCTCTCCATAAAGCATAAGGCAGTCTTACCCCCCCCCCCCCCCCCCCCAACACACACACACACCTTTATGGCAGTATTGGGCAGACTGTGTGTCTCCTTCCAACTCTTTTGGTGCTACCACTCTCAAATCAGCAGTGATTGGTGCCCACTGTTAGTGGGTTAGAGTGGGCACAGTGGAGCCCACTGTAGAGGCACAAGGTCACCTTTCATTACTGGGACCTCTGTCCCTCTTGATCAGCACCCAAGCCTCTTTTCAGGCAAAGAAGTGGTTACCAATATGCAGTGGTTGCTAAGCATTAGTAGATGCAAAACTGCAGTAAGTGCCAAGGTGCAGTGGGTGCCCAGATGCAGTGGATGGTAAGACGCAAAGGTTCACTTTGTGGTAAGTTGCAGTGGGTGCCGAGATGTAAATGTAAAGTCTGTGTCAAGCTGCTTTGAGTACCAATGTCCAGTTTGTATTGGGTGTTTATTTGCAGTGGGTGCTATGCAGTATTGGGTTCTGAATGAGTAGCAGATGGTGATAAACAATAGTGGGTACCATGTGAGTGCTAATTGGTACAGGGAGCCATGTGAGTGTTGGACATGAGTGAGTAGGGAGTGCCATGCGTGGTCTGGATGTGTGCCATGGGAGAGTACTGTGTCTCATATGGGTTTGGACCAAGGATGGGTACTGGGTGCTATTTGGGTGCTGGCCATGGACAGGTACTAGGTGCATATAATGGCTTTGGAACTTGGTGACGCGTGAGTACTGTGCCATGTGGGTGTGGATTATGGGGGTATGTGGGTCTTAGGTGCAAATACTGAGTGCCAAGTGGGTACTGGGAGTGAGTGCATGGTGACATATGGGTGATGGGTGCTGGCTAGTGGGATATTTGTTATGTGGGTGCTAAAGACAGATGCTGGGTGCCATGTGGGTTCTGGGTGCTGGCACAGGGTGTCATGTGGATTCTGGCAGTATGGGTGTGTATCAACCATCATCTAGGTGTTGATTGCATGTACTCAGTCCCTTTTGAGTTCTGGGTGCAAGTACTAGATGTCATATGTGAGTGCTTGGTGTTTGTGCTGGGCACCAAGTAGAGGCTTAGTGCAACTGGAACTACTGCAGATGAAACATGTGGGTGTTGGGTGCAGGTACTAGGTGTCACATAGGTGCAAATACTTGGTGCCATGCCTGCACTGGGTGCTAGCTCTGGGTGGGTGTTGTGTGTCACGTGGGTTCTGAGTGCAGGTACATCGGGTGCTAGTACTGGTTATGTGAGTGGGTGCCATGTAGAGGCTGCATGCAGGTGTGAGTAGTGAGTGACATGTCAGAGCTGGGTGCAAGTACTGTGCCATGTAGGTGTGAGTACTGGGAGCCAGCTATAGGGTGGGGTGAGTATTGGGTGCAGGGTGCTTGGTGCATATACTATAGTGGGGGTTACTGGTTGAGTGTAATGTGGGTGCTGAATATTGGTGGGATTGCTGTGGGTGCAGGGGGTGGGAGGTCACTATGGGTGCTGCTATGAATGGCATAGTTTCTGCTAAGGGAGGTAGAGGTCAGTGTGGGTGCTCGGGAAAGGGTAGGCCACTGTGGGTGCTGGGAGAAGTCAGTGTGGTTACTGGAGGAGGGAGTGGATGCTGGGTGTTGGAAGAAACCACTGTGGGTGCTGGCAACGGGAGAGGTCACTGTAGGTGCTGCTTTTGGGATGGGAGGTCCCTGTGGGTGCTGCAGGGGACAGGAGGGTAGCCACTGGGGGAGGGAAAAATCACTGTGGGTGCTGGGGGAGGGATAGGTCAGTGTGGGTGCTGGGGTAGGCAGGATCACTGCTAGAGCTGGGGAGGGAGAGGTCACTGTGGGTTCTAGGTGGAGGGAGAGGTCATTGTGGGTGCTAAATGGAGGAAGAGGTCACTGTGGGTGCTGGGTAAGAGAGAGGTCACTGTGGGTGCTAGGTGGAGGGAGAGGTCACTGTGGGTGCTAGGTGGAGGGAGAGGTCACTGTGGGTACTGGGGGAGGGAGAGGTCACTGTGGGTGCTAGGTGGAGGGAGAGGTCACTGTGGGTGCTGGGGGAGGGAGAGGTCACTGTGGGTGCTGGGGGAGGGAGAGGTCACTGTGGGTACTGGGGGAGGAAGAGGTCACTGTGGGTACTGGGGGAGGGAGAGGTCAGTATGGGTCCTAGGTGGAGGGAGAGGTCCCTGTGAGTGCTAGGGAAGGGAGTGGTCACTGGGTACTAGGTGGAGGGAGAGGTCACTATGGGTGCTGGTCGAGGGAGAGGTCAGTATGCCACACTAGCATTCCTGTCTGGGCCTCTTCACTCAAAAGTGTCCCGGGCGGGGGCGGAGCTTCCCGCGGGTGGGCGGAGCTTATCGCGGCCGGGGGCGGAGCTTATTTTGCGCGGCGAGAGGGGCCTTTTTTGATGATTTTAAAAAGGGGGGTGCCTGGGCACCCAGAGCACCCCCCTGTGCACGTGCCTGATAAAAAGGATGGCTAAGACAGTGTTCAGAAATTACCTAGCCACGTGTTTAACCACTTAAGGATTGCCGCGGCGGCAGCCCCAGGTCCACCTAACTCCAACCGGCGTGCAGTCCTGGGGGTGGAGTTTGCAGGGGATCGCGCGCATACCCGCTTGAATTACGGAGCTCTGCTCCGCCATCAGCCTCCTAGCGGCGTTAGTTTACTAGGTACATCGCAGCGATCTAAGGCAGCACTGTACAGGGGAAAGCCGTGTCACTCGGCTGTCCCCTCCAGAGGCACAAAAGTGATCCGCTGTGATAGGCTAAAGCCTATCACAGCAGGTGCCGCTTATAGGCTGACGGGGGGGGGGGGGGGGGGGTAAAAATAATAAAATAAGTACATTTATTTAAAAATAAAGACGAAAAATATTTATTACAAAAATTAACACTGAGGGAGCGATCAGTCCCCACCAACAGAAAGCTCTGTTGGTGGGGAGAAAAGGATGGGGGGGGGGGGGGGGAATCACTTGTTAAGGAGGAGGGGGGTGGCCAGGCAGAGAGAGGGGGGAAAAAAGCCGATCGAGGCACCAGCCCACCCGGTATGCGGCATGGATGGCCGCCGCCGCCATCATTATCCTTCTCCCTCCTCCATTATCCTTCTCCCTCCTGAGATCAGAGGAGATCCCGGTACGCAGCAAAGAGGCAGTGGTAGGACTTACTGCCCGCTCCGCTGCCCATATTACTGTACGGGGGGAAGGGGAGACTGGGGCACATATTAGGAGGAGGGAGAAGGATAATATTGGCGGCGGCCATCCATGCCGCATACCGGGCGGGCTGGTGCCTCGATCGGCTTTTTTCCCCCTCACTCCCCAGCGGCCGGGACCAGGGGGGGGGCAGCGCGGGACAGCGGGACGGCCCCCCAAAATCGGGACCGTCCCCCCGAAAACGGGGTGGTTGGGGGCCCTGCTACTTGCCTGTAATAGGACTCCTGAAGTCTAGGGACTGTCAAAAAATGTTCACCTTGTTTAACAAGATGCAGTCATTATGACATAGGTGAGAGACAGATTTTTGCCCATGGACCCTCCAGGCAAGCTCTGCATCATGCTGTGTATATATACCAGCTTGCCTGCCCTTTAATTGCAGTTTTATCAGCTAGCCTAGTATTTTGCATTGCCTTACAACAACAAACCTGAATACACCAGACACCAGCCCTAAATCACTGAATGAAAGGGGGCCTGGGGGGAGATTGCCCCCCAGGTGGAGTGGAGAGACTGAGATAGAGCAGATAGCGTATCTGTATTGCAGTCCCACATCACACAGAGGCTACTTGCATGTACTGTGTCTCCTGTCCCTGCCAGCCAAATCAAAAAAAGCTTTATTAGCAGGACCAAATACATTTAGCATTGCCAAAGCAAAAACAAAACATTAACAACATGGTGGGGAGGATTGTGGGAATAGGGGAAGGATATAGGTATACCGTCCATAGGGGTGTGGCGGATGTAAGGGATGGTCAGGCAGCCCTCCTGGAGTTTAGGGACTGTCAAAAACTTTTCAACCTGTGACATACCTTATGTAGCTGTCTACATGCAGTCTTTACAATAGGGAAAGAGCTGAGTTTTTCCCACAGACCCTGCAGGCAAGCCTCTGTATATTTACCAGCTTGTCTGCTTCAGCGATTTCAGGGAATTTTTTTTAAAGGTACAAGAGTCTCAGGGGGGTGGTCCATACATCCAGAACCCCCGTCTGGATACGCCAGTGGTCGTTGTCCTGCTGGAAGGTGAACTTCCACCCCAGTCTCAAGTCTTTTGCAGACTCCAAGAGGTTTCTTCCAAGATTGCCCTGTATTTGGCTCCATCCATCTTCCCATCAACTCTGACCAGCTTCCCTGTCCCTGCTGAAGAGAAACACCCCCTTAGCATGATGCTGCCACCACCATATTTGACAGTGGGGATGGTGTGTTCAGAGTGATGTGCAGTGTAAGCTTTCCGCCACACATAGCGTTTTGCATTTTGGCCAAAAAGTTCCATTTTGGTCTCATCTGACCAGAGCGCCTTCTTCCACATGTTTGCTGTGTCCCCCACATGGCTTGTGGCAAACTGCAAACGGGACTTCTTATGCTTTTCTGTTAACAATGGCTTTCTTCTTGCCACTCTTCCATAAAGGCCAACTTTGTGCAGTGCATGACTAATAGTTGTCCTATGGACAGATTCCCCCACCTGAGCTGTAGATCTCTGCAGCTCGCCCAGAGTCACCATGGGCCTCTTGACTGTATTTCTGATCAGCTCTCTGCCTTGTTCAGCCTGTGAGTTTAGGTGGACGGCCTTGTCTTGGTAGGTTTACAGTTGTGCCATACTCCTTCCATTTCTGAATGATCGCTTGAACAGTGCTCCGTGGGATGTTCAAGGCTTTGGAAATCTTTTTGTAGCCTAAGCCTGCTTTAAATTTCTCAATAACTTTATCCCTGACCTTTCTGGTGTGTTCTTTGGACCTCATGGTGTTGTTGCTCCCAATATTCTCTTAGACAACCTCTGAGGCCGTCACAGAGCAGCTGTATTTGTACTGACATTAGATTACACACAGATGCACTCTATTTAGTCATTAGCACTCATCAGGCAATGTCTATGGGCAACTGACTGCACTAAGACCAAAGGGGGCTGAATAATTACGCACACCCCACTTTGCTGTTGTTTATTTGTAAAAAATGTTTGGAATCATGTATGATTTTCATTCCACTTCTCATGTGTACACCACTTTGTATTGGTCTTTCATGTGAAATTCCAATAAAATTGATTCATGTTTGTGGCAGTAATATGACAAAATGTGGAAAACTTCAAGGGGGCCGAACACTTTTGCAAGCCACTGTATATAGCTTATACTGTATAACATCACATGCTGAGGGACACACAAGTGGACAACACTGCACAGAACACTGACATAGGCCTAGTGCACACCAGAGCGGTTCTGCTGCGGTTTGCGATCCGCTTGTGGGTGCGGATCCACTAGGGTAATGTATTTCAATGGGCTGGTGCACACCAGAGCGGGAGGCATTTTGCAGAAACGCATACTCCCGGGCTGCTGCCTCAATGATAAGTATAGGAAAAACGCAAACCACTCTGAAAAACGGCACTTCAGAGCGGTTTGCCAGGCGGTTTTTGTTACAGTAGCTGTTCAGTAACAGCTTTACTGTAACAATACATGAAATCTACTACACCAAAAACGCTTCCCAAAACCGCAAAATGCTAGCTGAAATGCTACAGAAAAATAAGAAAAAGCGTTTCAAAATCTGCTAGCATTTTGCGGATCTGCTAGCGTTTTGTGGTGTGCACCAGGTCAAACAGCTTCCTGTTAGTATTCTGCCTCACTCAATGTCTAGCTTTGTAACCTTCTGTAATCCTCACCTCAGGACTGCTGCAGCAGCTCTTGTCACTTCTCCTGCAATGTTTTGGTTGTGTCACCTATTGCACTGTGAGGCAAATCCTGAATTTCCTTACTGCGAGTGGTACTTGGAATATTCATTAATACAATTTAACCGCTAACCGTTCAAACCAAATTGAATTTGTCCTGTGGAGATGAGCGGCTGGATGGGGGTAATCAAACGCTTTCCACATAGCGGATTGGATTTGGAATTAATGAATTGCCCCCCAAGCTGCCTGCAGTCCCAGGTTGTCCTCTTTCAAACTCAGGAGAAGCCCCGAGAGCCTGGGGGCCACACAGAGGTAATGACATTATACAGGATGACACAGAGCACAGCTCAGCAGATAGAGATATAAACACAGGCCACAGTGTCACTAAATATACAGCCAGTAAACACAGCATTATAAATATAGCCACTTCCTGAGAAGTTACTTTTTTCTGCAATTCTCAGATGCCATGAGCCTGAGCATCTTCACACATGGTCCAGTTAGAATAATAACAACATGATTTGACACAGCAGTATAATCACAGCTATGTCTAAATGTATTTCAACAAAGATACAAACAGAGACTAACACCACCTATAAGGCCCCTTGCCCATACAGCGCGTTGCGGTACTCTACCCCGCCACAGCTTGTCGCAGCGGCTATTAGCATTGCGATGCGATGGAAGTGGTTCAGGCGTCAGAGCCTGTAGCACGTTGCCAATTGCACACAACTGCATGGCAGTCGATGATGCTGCAGCAATCTTTATAGATTGTTGCAATAGCAATGTGGCACACATGCACATAACCCCAAAATGGCATGATGCACTTCCTGTCTTTGCATTTCCCATTTTAAGTGTGGCGATTTTTAAGCCAATCCTGATGTCATTTCCTCCCTGCCTGATCAGTGTGCATTGCCTGCCCTCCACTATAGAAAGTGCATTGTCTCAGCATGAGAAATACAGGCCAATTAGAGAGGAACAGTGGTGTGGGAGGGAAAAACAGGAGGGAAAGAGGCTTCAGTCAATCAGGCTGCATTAGATCTGAAAGATTAGCTTCATGCTTGTTTCTGGAATTATTCAGACACTTCTGAAGCCAAATAGACCAGCAGGACTGCCAGGCAACTGGTATTGTATAAAAGGAAATAAATATGGCAGCCTCATTTTTCACTTCACAGTTGTTCTTTAAAGGGGAACTTCGGCCTAAACAAACATACTGTCATCAAGTTACATTAGTTATGTTAATTAGAATAGATAGGTAATATAATCTCTTACCCACCCTGTTTTAAAAGAACAAGCAAATGTTTGTGATTCATGGGGGCTGCCATCTTTGTCATGGGGGCAGCCATCTTTTTGGTTGAAAGGAGGTGACAAGGAGCAGGAGACACAGTTCCAACTATCCTGTGTCCTGATTACCCCTCCCAGCTGCACACGCTAGGCTTCAAATGTCAAATTCAAAATGTAAAAAAAATAAAAAAATGCACCAAAACAGCAGAAAGAGAACAACAAAATCAGAAATCCCATCATGCTTTACACAGCATCAGGGGAAAAAAGCCCGGGCAGTTTTCTTCTGTGCAGCTAAAAATGAGGTTTGTATAAGAGAAACAAAGTTCTGATGCTGTGAAACTGTTAAAGAAACACAAAGCCTTTTCAGTGCTGCTGAGTCGATTTTTAGTTCGGATGTTCACTTTAAGTCTGAGGGGACATAGAGCAGCAAAAAAAAGGGCAACCCAGCATGCCCTGCAACTTCCTTTTTGTGTACCAAATTTTGTGTGTACCAAATACAGTAAGACGCAGGTAAACTGGGGAATAATCATTTATCAACAATAAAAGTAATAGTGATTTTTAACTTTTGGATTGCCTGGTTAGCATCCTTATTACTTGTTTACCAGATAAAAATTGATTTTTGATTTTATGCCCGACAGTTACACTTTAAAAGGAAGAGCCAAGATTTAATCCCTAGTCTCCTGTGTCAGAGGCAGAGCCCATAAAGTGACCCTGAGCCGAAGCTCCAGTACACATAATTAGATACTTACCTTAAAGGGGTACTGTAGGGGGGTCAGGGGAAAATGAGTTGAACTTACCCGGGGCTTCTAACGGACCCCCACAGACATCCTGTGTTTGCGCAGCCACTCACCGATGCTCCGGCCCTGCCTCCGGTTCACTTCTGGAATTTCAGACTTTTAAGTCTGAAAACCACTGCGCCTGCGTTGCCGTGTCCTGGATCCCGCTGATGTCATCAAGAGCGCACGGCGCAGGCCCAGTATGGCCTGTGTCTGCGCAGTACACTCCTGGTGACATCAGCGGGAGCGAGGAAATGGGCGTGCAGGCGCAGTGGTTTTCTGACTTTAAAGTCAGAAATACCAGAAGTGAACTGGAGGCGGGGCTGGAGCATCAGTGAGTGGCTGTGCCAACACAGGATGTCTGCGGTGGACCATTAGAAGCCCCGAGTAAGTTCAGTTCATTTTCCCCCGACCCCCCCCCCCCTACAGTATCCCTTTAAGAGAGAGAAGCCTCAGGATTCTATTAAGGCTTCCCTCGGTGGTTTGATGTCCCTCGTCGCTGAGTATGGCACTCTCCACATCAGGGCGTACAGCTCCTCTTCCTGAGGCATGGCCGCTCGAGCCCACCAGCGCATGCGAAGAGGAGCTGCTCCCCAACGGGGGACATCAGAGCACGGAGGGAAGCCTCAATAGGATCCTGAGGCTTTTCTATGTTTAGGTAAGTATCTAATTTTGTTCCCGAGCTTTGGCTCAGGTACTCTTTAACCATTACACAAGCCAGCCACTACTACATACCTGTGACTTACACAATGCCTGACTGATGCTATGCAGCAGAATTTTTTAAGCATTTTGCAGGTATTCCTATAGATTTCCATTGCCACCTAACTCTCAGCTAAAAGGTCGACCCCCCCCCCCCCTCCCCCTCACACATACGTAAACTGTCCCAATAAAGTACATAGAGATTTGACTTCATTTTCCTTCCCACTCCACTGTTGCTCCACCCGAAAACTAATCTATGCTCACAGAGGCTGTGCAGAAAATCAAAAGCATTTTGGGAATCAGAACTAGCAAAGGCTAATTTCCACTAGGTGCTGCGTCCATTTCCAAATCGCCATGCAAGGCTATATGGAGTTGGATGCGTGCTATGGAAAACTGCAGCATGGTGTCCAGAATCGCACTGGCATGCCGAATAGGCAGCGTTTTCCCGTCTGGGTCGCATGCGGGGAAATGAGTATTCTTATATAGTGGAAACGGGCCCTAAACCTCCAGCAGCAATACATTAGCTTAGTGTTTCTCAAACCTGTCCTTGTGACTCCCCAACAGTGCATATTTTGCAGGCAACCTCCTCTATGCACAGGTGGGGTAATAAGTGTCTCAGCCACATGGAATCCACCTAGCTGAGACACTGATTATCCCACCTTTGCATAGATGAGGTTGCCTGCAAAGCATGCACCGTTGGGGAGTCACGAGGACAGGTTTGAGAAACACTGCTTTAGCTAAATAGACATACAACACGACTGTAACCTACAAACATGGATCATTTGCTCCCCTCATTCGGTTCTAAGGAAATGATGCAATATGTAGGTATACAATTTCTCATTGTTTGCAGAACGATTGATCAGTCTAAATGGTTGACAAGTTAATTTATTCTTCTCTTTAAATACGAAAGAAAGGCATATTTGCTGTGACAGTTATAATTAGTTCACTTACATTAAGTTAACTGTGTTAACTTAATTTCAGTACTGTTTAAATTGATTATATCTTTGGGAACTATTTAAAGAGGAACTTTAGCGTAAGGAGGAAAAAAAAATCAACACATTGCAAAGTGAAAAGTAAAAAAATAAAACAGCTTAAAGTGAACATCCGGACTAAAAATCGACTCAGCAGCACTGAAAAGGCCTGGTGTTTCTTTAACAGTTTCACAGCATCAGAACTTTGTTTCTATTATTCAAGCCTCATTTTTAGCTGCACAGAAGAAAACTGCCCGGGCTTTTTTCCCCTGATGCTGTGCAAAGCATGATGGGATTTCTGATGTTGTTGCTCTCGTTCTGCTGTTTTGGTGCAATTTTTTTTTTCTACTTTTAGAATTTGACATTTGAAGCCTAGCGCATGCAGCTGGGAGGGGTGATCAGGACACAGGACAGTTGGAACTGTGTCTCCTGCTCCTTGTCAACTCCTTTCAACCAAAAAGATGGCTGCCCCCAGGACAAAGATGGCAGCCCCCATGAATCACAAACATTTGCCTGTTCTTTTAAAACAGGGTGGGTAAAAAAATATATTACCCATCTATTCTAATTAACATAACTAATGTAACTTAATGACAGTATGTTTGTTTAGGCTGAAGTTCCTCTTAAAGAAATGATTCATATTTGCCATGTGTTTTGTTGTCATATTGTTTGATCCACAATCAGCCACAAAGGGAGATACTGGTTGCTTGGGAGTTGGAAAGCAACTCAACAAGGCTCACAGATAGGAAACTGTCAGGACCTAGGCTCTGACATCACACTGTGGGAGGCGTTTCACCACAATATCAGCATTTTGTCTTATTACTTTATGTTGTTTATTGGAAAATACTTATGTTATTTGAAAGCATACTGTGCCTATTATATTTTGGTGGCAATTTAGTGACACTCTGCTTAATCGTCATTTGGAGCGACACAGTACATAATTATGTTATTTGGGTGGACATACTGCCTAATTATGCTGTTTGGGGAAACACTGTGCTTACTTATGCTATTTGGGAGTTTACATTGCCTACAGTGGGGTGCGAAAGTTTGGGCAACCTTGTTAATCGTCATGATTTTCCTGTATAAATCGTTGGTTGTTACAATAAAAAATGTAAGTTAAATATATCATATAGGACACACACAAAGTGATATTTGAGAAGTGAAATGAAGTTGGTTGGATTTACAGAAAGTGTGCAATAATTGTTTAAACAACATTAGGCAGGTGCATACAGTTGGGCACCACAAAAAAGAAATGAAATCAATATTTAGTAGATCCTCCTTTTGCAGAAATTACAGCCTCTAAACGCTACCTGTAGGTTCCAATGAGAGTCTGGATTTTGGTTGAAGGTATTTTGGACCATTCCCCTTTACAAAACATCTATACAGTAGTTCATTCAGGTTTCATGGCTTCCGAGCATGGACAGCCCTCTTTAACTCACACCACAGATTTTCAATTATATTCAGGTCTGGTGACTGAGATGGCCATTCCAGAACATTGTACTTGTTCCTCTGCATGAATGCCTTAGTGGATTTTGAGCAGTGTTTAGGGTCGTTGTCTTGTCGAAAGATCCAGTCCCAGCGCAGCTTCAGCTTTATCATTGATTCCTGGACATTGGTCTCCAGAATCTGCTGATACTGAGAGGAATCCATGCATCCCTCAACTTTGACAAGATTCCCAGTCCCTGCACTGGCCACACAGCCCCACAGCCTGATGGAACCACCAAATTTTACTTTAGGTTGCAGGTGTTTTTCTAGCAATGCTGTGTTATTTTTCCTCCATGCATAATGCCCCTTGTTATGCCCAAATAACTTAATTTTAGTTTCATCAGTCAACAGCACCTTATTCCAAAATGAAGCTGGCTGGTCCAAATGTACTTTAGCACACCTCAAGCAGCTCTGTTTGTGCTGTGGGCGGAGAAAAGGCTTCCTCTGCACCACTCTCGCATACAGCATCATCTTGTGTAAAGTGCGCCGAAAGGTTGAACGATGCATAGTGACTCCATCTGCAGCAAGATGATATTGTAGGTCTTTGGTGCTGGTCTGTGAGTTGACTCTGACTGTTCTCACCATTCGTCGCTTCTGTTTATCTGACATTTTTCTAAGTCTGCCACTTCAAGTCTTAACTTGAACTGAGCCTGTGGTGTTCCATTTCCTCAGTATGTTCCTAACTATGGGAACAGACAGCTGAAATCTCTGAGACAGCTTTCTGTATCCTTCCCCTAAACCATGATGGTGAACAATCTTTGTCTTCAGGTCATTTTGAGAGTTGTTTTGAGACCCCCATGTTGCTACTCTTCAGAGAAAATTAAAAGAGGAGGGAAACTTACAATTGACCCCCTTAAATACTCTCTCATAATTGGATTCACCTGTGTATGTAGGTCAGGGGTCACTGAGCTTACTAAGCCAATCTGAGTTCAAATGATTAGTTCTAAAGGTTTTGGAATATATACAGAAAAATTATGATGATTAAACGGGTTGCCCAAACTTTTGCATCCCACTGTAATTATGTTTCTTATGCTGGGTACAGAGGATGCAATTTTCTGATAGACTTACTGTCTAGGTTGATTATTTCCAACACATCCAATCTGAAATCGTTCGAAAAATTGATCTGAAATCAGATCGGACATGTTGGAAATAAGCGATCTGACAGTAAATTTGTCAGAAAATTGCTTAGTGTGTAACTAGCATAACGCCGACACTCTGCCTGATTATGTTATGGGGGGAGGGGGGGCACTGTATATAACAATGCTGTTTGTGGGGACACTATGCCTGCTTAATTAGAATCTAAGATAAACAATACATACGCACTATGCACACCACACTACTCTCTTGCTGCACTGAGGTGCCTTGATCCTGCTCAGATCTAAGTAACGCCCCTGGTTATATCGTCCTTGCTCCAACACTAAAGTAAAATGTAACGGTCTTGCGTGAAATACTGGATACAATTTGGGAACCAGAGGTCAGTATGGCTCTGTACATATTAACAAGCTGACACATCATTGCATTCCAGCGGTTCTGGAGGTGTGTTTAGCTTCTAAGGGTACAATGGTTAATTTGCATATATTCAGCAGTGGTGCCTGGGAGACATCTCAAGCTCACTCCAACCTGAATTATCGCAAATTCTTTCTGTTTTAGGAAAGCAAACTTTTGTTTTTCTTAACATCTTAGTAAGGGGGCTTTTAGGACCATTGTAGTCCCTTACACACCCCAATGAGTTCTGGGTCACCATGAGCTTGCTGGTTGGTCTGTGCCTCTCGGATTTACAAGCCCTACTCCATAGAGCCAAATTAATCCATGCCATGCACTGATGAGGATCAAACAATCCGAAACAGTCTGTATGCATGTTGGATTATTATGGCTCTGTACATATTAACAAGCTGACACATCATTGCATTCCAGCGGTTCTGGAGGTGTGTTTAGCTTCTAAGGGTACAATGGTTAATTTGCATATATTCAGCAGTGGTGCCTGGGAGACATCTCGAGCTCACTCCAACCTGAATTATCGCAAATTCTTTCTGTTTTAGGAAAGCAAACTTTTGTTTTTCTAGAGGTCAGTAATAAAAGGGAACGTTAGTCTGGAATTAATTAAATGGGTTGAAAATTAGTAGCATAAGAATGTAAACATGACATGATGTTACCCATGGCTGTACATGCCACAAGCAGCAGGCAGCATGCACACACTCAACACATACATAGAGCATCCCAGCTGCCCTCTGCCACAGCTCTGAGCAAAGTGTCCCAGCAGAGGCTTGGGAGAGAGGGGCCAGGACACTTCCTGAGGGGAGAGGGCGTGTGAAACTGCACAGACATGCCATAGAGAGCATGCACTGGAGGGAAATGGGACATCCTGTTCTGCTGGCTGCTAGTACGACACTGAAGAAGAAAAAAAGTGACTTCTGTTTATGAGTGTTGATTCTACAATGCTCAGCTCATCTAATTGATACTGATGTCATTTACCCATTCTTACAGCATAATGGCAGTTTAGCATTACACCAAGAACACGGTATTCCAGCATTGCCTCTTAGACTGTTTGTCTCCTAATTGCAGCTTCACAATTACAACGCAGACAAAGACTGGAAGAAAAACAAGTTGTGCAACAAAAAATTCATGTGACTGTCATTCTGTAATACTGCAAAGTCTGATTCTATAAGCCACTTTCTTGGACTATGGCCATAGACTTGCAATGCATGGACTAGTAGTCCCTTGCTGGTTTCTGCATAGTAGATTCGCTGCACCAACAATCAACTGCAATTTTTTTCTTATAGTGGTATGAAACTAAGCATTTCTTCGTTGTTCTAAAATATTATTTGCACCATAAAACCTACTACATTTACCACAAAAAACTTTACTTTTCAGTGGGCAGCTACTGGCTCCATCTGAAGATGGTGCTATCTTATCTTTTGTTTACTAATTGTAGCTCACAGAGGAATGTAAACATTAGCAGCCTGCTGGAACTGAGCTGCCACACATAGTAGAAGCAGAGGCAACTGAGATATGATCACTAGATAGATTTTATTATACAAATACAGCAGCTACGCCATAAAATGTAATGACAGCTTTCAAAGCAGATAAACTGTACTGTGGGAACTTGTAAACAGACAATATTGCTTGTTCACAAAAGCAAATATGGTAACTTTAGGGGTAATACAAGGTAGGAAAACACATTTTTATTGAATGTTATCCCACTTTAAAAAGGGATCCAAGCAGCTCTTGGCTTCAAATTGCTGCAAGGGCTGCCATTGTTCAGAAGCTTACTCCCCTGCTATTTTACAACTGCTATTATCCAGGCTAGGTGTGAAATTCTTCAACTGTAACTGATTTTTTTCTGTTTGAAGTACAATGGGGGTTTGTTTGTGGTCAATTAAGTCTAAAGAGGTGATTTCTTATCTGTCTTCCACCATCTCCTGCTCAGGGACCACTGGTCCTTTGCGGACGGACAAAGTGGCTAATTTAACCCTTAGATGTAAAAAAATGAGGTAAAATTAAAGTTTTTTTTAAATAATAAACCATATTTTTAGAATGCATTTTTAATTTGCTATAGAGCTGCCCTGGGTGTTAAAAATGATGCTCGGTTCACTTTAACTTGGGCAACATTTATGATCATTTTGACATCTGTGTGGTAAAAAGGAAGTATCAGCAGCACCGCTAAAGTGAAAAAGATAGCTCTTTTATTTGTGCAATAAAATCACATAACAAAAATAGAGCTGAAGGCAACTACAGTCCGCTGTTTCAAAGCGACATGCTTCTTCTTCAAGTTGCAAGCTCATAATGACAAACAATGCTCACATACCTCCTTTTATATGGCTACACATTCAAATGTTAACCAATCCACAAATAGGACTTGAGAAGTGACCAATCAGAGCAGATCAAAAATCTGAGGACCTGATGGGGAACTTCAGTACACAGGAAGTACATCCCACAAGTGACATCACTGTCAAGCAACACTCCCACAGAAAAAACGGCTGCTAAACCACACCCAATAGGAAAAAACGGACCTGATGGGGAACTGTCGTGTACGCGTAAAAAATCACGTGATTTTTTTTGAAGCTGTTTTGCAAAGAAGAATGGGCAAGGATTTCAGTCTCTAGATGTGCAAAGCTGGTAGAGACATACCCTAAAAGACTGGCAGCTGTAAATGCAGCAAAAGGTGGTTCTACAAAGTATTGACTCAGGGGGGCTGAATAATTACACACAACCCACTTTGCAGTTATTTATATCTAAAAAAAGTTTTGGAATCAGGTATGATTTTTGTTCCACTTCTCATGTGTACACCACTTTGTATTGGTCTTTCATGTGGAATTCCAATAAAATGGATTCATGTTTGTGGTAGTAATATGACAAAATGTGGAAAACTTCAAGGGGGTCAAATACTTTTGCAAACCACTGTATATAGTCAATTCATTTCACGCACCTGCGTCAGCATGGCAAATTACACCTTCATTCTTCTTCCTGTCATTCTTTACTGTTTAAAGGTGTCAATGATGATCTAACATCAAAGTCCTTAATGGCAGTATAGGATGTATGTAAGTGAGGGTTCAGCGAAGTTATATAACGGAATTCTTTAAGCCGCAAAAGATTAAGAAATTGCTTCATTGTCTGCTCATGTGTAACAAAAGACTGGTGTCAAGCATGTAAATCCTTCAGCGGCAATGGCTGTAAGTGGGAGAATGGGTACAACTCCCTTTTAAAGTGTCACAGAAGTCTTTAATTATTAGTAAAGAAGCCTCATAAAAATGGAAAAAAACAAGGCTTGGCGCTGGCACTTTAATGTGTAGCGAGGGAACAATGCATGTGCAAATGAGGCAGGCTGACAGCAAAGCTCACAAAATGTGTTATTATCATCTTATTTTCTACATAAAGTAGAATGTGATCAGAAAATTGTGATAATGGCACCATGCCATCTGTCTGTCTGCTTTTTGGCATAGTTGTGTGTGTATATTGATTGAAAAGTCTGCACCAAACTTCTTCTCCTCTTTCTGTGCAGTGATGTGCTGATAACTGGACAAACTGCCCTGAAGACTGTTCACTGACCGCCTTCTGCAGTTACTTGTCTACATGTCTATTGTCTATGATGTAATGTTTACTGTTTGGGTGGGTGTTTGGTTGACTTTTAAAGTACATGTGAGCTGAGAGGGATATGGAACCTGCATACCTCCCAACTTTTTTTTTAGATAAGAAAGAGGGACACTTAAGCCACACCCCTGCCATGCCCCTAATCATGCCCCAGACACACCCCTAGTCAGAGATTTCAAAAACAAATATATATTTTATAATTGAAACAACACTGATCCTTTGTATTCTGGTTCATTTCCCTTCATATTACCATTTGGAAATGGGAAATATATCCATTGAAAGGATGGGAATAAAGTTTAGGGTCAATAAAACACATTTTTCAGTAGAAAAATACATATATTCATAAAGATCTATCCATCAGTCCTGGAAGAGGGACAAATGAGGAGGAAAGAGGAACAGGGCTCGCAAATAGGGACTATACCTCCAAAAGAGGGACAGTTGGAAGCTATGAACCTGACATATTTATTTCCTTTTTAACAGTGCAGATTGTGTGCCTGTTCTGCTAAGCCTCTGTCAGACCCTGAGCAAGGATGCAGATCAAAGGTTTCTGCCAAAATCTGACTAGATTAGCTGCATGCTTGTTTCAGGTGCGTGATTAAAACTGTACTGCAGCCAAAAAGATCAGCAGGGCTGCCAGGCAACTGGCATTGTTTAAAAGAACATAAATATGGCAGCCTCCATATCCCTCTCAGTTCTAAAGTGTACTTTAAACAGAATCTGCACTTTATGCATTTCTGTTTGGTGAACTGAATTTAATGCGGTGGGAAAATACTTCAAATAGATGCTACTTTAAGAAAAGAAGAATGCAAAGCAAAGGAAGCACAATCATAATGCAGGTCAGTAGACCACTATAATATGACAATCAAAATTTAGATGCTGCTTTTCAGGAGCATAACTCCAATCATGACAGCCATAGCAAGTGTGACGACCACAACATCTGGAGGTGGGACCACTGTATCGATGGGAGAAGCGTAAGTAGTTTGGGCCCCTAATCCTCTGGGCCCTCCTGCAGATGTAGTGGCTGCACTCCCATAGCTATGCTCTTGCTGCTATTTACTGGTAGACCTTTTAAAATACTACAGGGATCAGAAATGGAGGTCAAACACAAAAAATAATCAATTTGGTCCTTATTAACCACTTGAGGACCGTGGGCTTTAACCCCCTTAAGGACCAGACTCTTTTTTTTTTCATTCAGACCACTTCAGCTTTCACGGTTTATTGCTCGCTCATAAAACCTACCACCTAAATGAATTTTGGCTCCTTTTCTTGTCACTAATAAAGCTTTCTTTTGGTGCTATTTGATTGCTGCTGCGATTTTTACTTTTTATTATATTCATCAAAAAAAGACATGAATTTTGGCAAAAAATGATTTTTTTAACTTTCTGTGCCAACATTTTTCAAATAAAGTAAAATTTCTGTATACTTGCAGCGCGAAAAATGTGGACAAACATGTTTTGGATTAAAAAAAAAACCCATTCAGCCTATATTTATTGGTTTGGGTAGAAGTTATAGCGTTTACAAACTACGGTGCAAAAAGTGAATTTTCCCATTTTCAAGCATCTCTGACTTTTCTGACCCCCTGTCATGTTTTATGAGGGGCTAGAATTTCAGGATAGTATAAATACCGCACAAATGACCCCATTTTGGAAAGAAGACATCCCAAATTATTCACTCAGACTTTTTTGTCACAAGGTAGCGGAAAATGACAGTTTGTGACAAGAAAAAAAAAAAAAAAAGTTTCCATTTCTGCTAACTTGTGACAAAAAAAAAAAATGAAATCTGCCACGGACTCACCATGCCCCTCTCTGAATACCTTGAAGTGTCTACTTTCTAAAATGGTGGCATTTGTGGGGTGTGTTTACTGTCCTCGCATTTTGGGGGGTGCTAATTTGTAAGCACCCCTGTAAAGCCTAAAGGTGCTCATTGGACTTTGGGCCCCTTAGCGCAGTTAGACTGCAAAAAAGTGCCACACATGTGGTATTGCCGTACTCAGGAGAAGTAGTATAATGTGTTTTGAGGTGTATTTTTACACATACCCATGCTGGGTGGGAGAAATATCTCTGTAAATGGCAATTGTATGATTTTTTTTTTTTACACACAATTGTCCATTTACAGAGATATTTCTCCCACTCACCATGGGTATGTGTAAAAATACACCCCAAAACACATTATACTACTTCTCCTGAGTACGGCGATACTATGAACTCACCATACTCCTCACCATACAAATCTTCTATGAACTCGCCATACACCTAACGGAATACCTTGGGGTGTCTTCTTTCTAAAATAGGGTCATTAGTGGGGTTCCTATACTGCCCTGGCATTTTAGGGGCCCTAAACCGTGAGGAGTAGTCTTGAAACAAAAATGACCTGTGAAATCCTAATGGTACTCATTGGACTTTGGGCACCTTAGTGCAGTTAGGGTGCAAAAAAGTGCCACACATGTGGTATCGCCGTACTCAGGAGAAGTAGTATAATGTGTTTTGGGGTGTATTTTTACGCATACCCATGCTGAGTGGAAGAAATATCTCTGTAAATGGACAATTGTGTGTAAAAAAAATCAAACAATTGTCATTTACAGAGATATTTCTCCCACCCAACATGGGTATGTGTAAAAATACACCCCAAAACACATTATACTACTTCTCCTGAGTACGGCTATACCACATGTGACACTTTTTTGCAGCCTAGGTGCACTAAGGGGCCCAACGTCCTATTCACAGGTCATTTTGAGGAATTTGTTTTCTAGACTACTCCTCACGGTTTAGGGCCCCTAAAATGCCAGGGCAGTATAGGAACCCCACAAGTGACCCCATTTTAGAAAGAAGACACCCCAAGGTATTCTGTTAGGTGTATGGCGAGTTCATAGAAGATTTTATTTTTTGTCACAAGTTAGTGAAAAATGACACTTTGTGAAAAAAAAACAATAAAAATCAATTTCCGCTAACTTTTGACAAAAAAATAAAATCTATGAACTCGTCATACACCTAACAGAATACCTTGGGGTGTCTTTTTTTCTAAAATGGGGTCACATGTGGGGTTCCTATACCACCCTGGCATTTTACGGGCCCAAAACCGTGAGTAGTCTGGAAACCAAATGTCTCAAAATGACTGTTCAGGGGTATAAGCATCTGCAAATTTTGATGACAGGTGGTCTATGAGGGGGCGAATTTTGTGGAACCGGTCATAAGCAGGGTGGCCTTTTAGATGACAGGTTGTATTGGGCCTGATCTGATGGATAGGAGTGCTAGGGGGGTGACAGGAGGTGATTGATGGGTGTCTCAGGGGGTGGTTAGAGGGGAAAATAGATGCAATAAATGCACTGGGGAGGTGATCGGAAGGGGGTCTGAGGGGGATCTGAGGGTTTGGCCGAGTGATCAGGAGCCCACACAGGGCAAATTAGGGCCTGATCTGATGGGTAGGTGTGCTAGGGGGTGACAGGAGGTGATTGATGGGTGTCTCAAGGTGTGATTAGAGGGGGGAATAGATGCAAGCAATGCACTGGCGAGGTGATCAGGGCTGGGGTCTGAGGGCGTTCTGAGGGTGTGGGCGGGTGATTGAGTCCCCTAGGGGCAGATAGGGGTCTAATCTGATGGGTTGCAGTGACAGGGGGTGATTGATGGGTAATTAGTGGGTGTTTAGGGTAGAGAACAGATGTAAACACTGCACTTGGGAGGTGATCTGACGTCGGATCTGCGGGTGAACTATTGGTGTGGGTGGGTGATCAGATTGCCTGCAAGGGGCAGGTTAGGGGCTGATTGATGGGTGGCAGTGACAGGGGGTGATTGATGGGTGATTGACAGGTGATCAGGGGGATAGATGCATACAGTACACGGGGGGGGGGGGTCTGGGGAGAATTTGAGGGGTGGGGGGTGATCAGGAGGGAGCAGGGGGCAGTTTAGGGAATAAAAAAAAAAGCGTTTACAGATAGTGACAGGGAGTGATTGATGGGTGATTAGGGGGGTGATTGGGTGCAAACAGTGGTCTGGGGGGTTGGGCAGGGGGGGGGGGGGTCTGAGGGGTGCTGTGGGCGATCAGGGGGAAGGGGGGGGGGAATTCAGTGTGCTTGGGTGCAGACTAGGGTGGCTGCAGCCTGCCCTGGTGGTCCCTCGGACACTGGGACCACCAGGGCAGGAGGCAGCCTGTATAATACACTTTGTATACATTACAAAGTGTATTATACACTTTGTATGCAGCGATCCGGGTGCTAGTAACCCGCCGGCGCTTCCGAACGGCCGGCGGGTTACAGCGCGAGGGGGGCGGAGCCAGTCCCCGGCGGAGGATTGCGTCACGAATGACGCGATCGATCCGCCCATGCCCGTACAAGGACCGTCGCCATTTGTAGATGCGGCAGTCCTTGCGGGGTCTACTTCCCGGCCGCCAATTGTACATACGGCGGTCGGGAAGTGGTTAATCAGGTTTGATTCTCTTTTGTTTATGTTTCATTTTATCTAACTCTTTTATGATTAAGGCTCTGTTCACATTACAAACGCAGACGGCCATGCGAACGCACGCCATCCGATTTGTGTGCGTTGCGTGGGTGATCCCATCACTGAAAAGTGAATGGGACAGCCACTTGTTTTTGCAAAAACAGACCGCACAGGTCCGTAACGCATGCAGTGTGAACATCAGACAGTGCACTCTATGCACTGTCTGATGCCGCGCGTCTCGGCCGTTTCCAAAACGCGGCTGAAAACGCGTGCAGTGTGAACGGGGCCTTAGGGTGTTTTATACCTTGGTGAGAAGAACAAACGTTATTTTGCAGTATAAATTCAGCTGCAAATAGCTGTGTATTGCAGCAAAAAATGCACTGCTTTTAAGGGGAAATAACATATACTGTATACTTGAATACAAGACCTTGTGTATAAGGCGACTCCAATATTCAACCCTCTTAAGCTGGAGGTTTTTTTTTTGGTTTTTTTTGGAAAACAAATCAAGTTTATTTGAAAAAATAGAGTGGTACAATGGCTTTATTATTAATAATAAAAATATATATTGCTGGTATTGCATAGTAGTTACAGGTATAGTATGTTTTATCCAACTTTTTATCCAAGCCAAATAGGAACACCACTTGAAGTGTTTTCAGATAACCATCTAACAACTATTTTAAAATAACATATATAAAGCTGGAATTTTTTATTGACTCAAGTATAAGTCTACCCAGCAAAGTTAATGGCTGCACTTGGTGCTCAGGAGGAGTTAATGACTGCACTGCATACAGTATTGCAGCCATTAACCACTCCTGTCCCTTAAGTGCAGCCAATACCTCCTCCAGGCCCCCAAGTGCTGCAATTATTCACTCCCTTTTATGCTGCTTAGTATTTCCCCCGGCCCCTTTCCTTGTTAGTTGTTGTGGCCAGGACTTTCAGACTTGTGTTTTCTAGGCATTTCCTTTCCTCAAAGTGTACATTACTACAAATGGGAATATTTACTATTAGTACACATATATTACCGTATATACCCGCATATAAGCCGACCCGCATATAAGCCGACCCCCCAACTTTTACCTGAAAAAACAGGGAATAATGATTGACCCCCATATAAGCCGGGGGTAGGAAATGCTGGATCGGTGCAGGCCGCGTGATCCCCCCAGTGTGTCCCAGTATAGCTAGTATAGTGCCCAGTATGGATAGGTAGTGCCCCAGTATAGCTAGTATAGTGCCCAGTTTAGCTAGTATAGTGCCCAGTATAGTGCCCAGTATAGCTAGTATAGTGTCCAGTATAGCTAGTATAGTGCCCAGTATAGCTAGTATAGTGACCCAAGAATAGCTAGTATAGTGCCCTAGTATAGCTAGTATAGTGCCCAGTATAGCTAGTATAGTGCCCAGTATAGGTAGTATAGTGCCCAGTTTAGCTAGTATAGTGCCCAGTATAGCCAGTATAGTGCACAGTATAGCTAGTATAGTGTCTAGTATAGTGCCCAGTATAGCTAGTATAGTGCCCCAGTATAGCTAGTATAGTGCCCCAGTATAGCTAGTATAGTGCCCCAGTATAGCTAGTATAGTGCCCCAGTATAGCTAGTATAGTGCCCCAGTATAGCTAGTATAGTGCCCCAGTATAGCTAGTATAGTGCCCAGTATAGCTAGTATAGTGCCCAGTATAGGTAGGTAGTGGCCAGTATAGCTCCCTGCTCCCCCCGCTGCTATTAACTGTTTAGGCAGCGGCTTCCTCTTCCCCGGTGCTTCCTCTTCCCCGCTCTCATGCGCGTATGAAGTGATCACAGCAGCGCGCCCGGCGCTGCTGCTGTGACGGTGCAGGGGGCAGGAAAGAGCGCGGCTCCCTGTAGTGGCGATCTGTATCGCCGTTACCAGGGGAACCGCTCTTTCCTGCCCCCTGCATCGTCACAGCAGCAGCGCCGTGTGCGCTGCTGTGATCACTTCATACGCGCATGATAGCGGGGAAGAGGAAGCGCCAGGGAAGAGGAAGCCGCTGCCTAAACAAGTAATAGCAGCGGCCGCGGGGGGAGGGGATCACCAAACACCAGGAAAGACTCGCATACAAGCCGACCCCCCACTTTTGAACCCCTTTTTGGGGGTCAAAAATTCGGCATGTATGCGAGTATATACGGTACTCAGTGTGCTCGATGTTGCCTGTGACTCGTGTATAAGTCGACCCCTATACTTTTATGAAGTGAATCAGACCTAAATTACTAGACTTATACTCAAATATATACAGTGCATATTTTAATATAGGCTTATTATGATTCAATATACTGTATTATAATGACACATTTATTTGGGCAAAACTATGCTATAAAATCTTGTACATTTTTTTAATAGCAGAAATAGGAAGTGCTACTACAAACATTATATTATCAGTATCATTTGGTGCTGGACATAGACCTACTGTATTAACTTTTCTCTTGAGTTTCTCCAAGGGGAGATATTTTTAAAGCATACCAATAAAATACCTTTTATTTTTTTCCCATTCGATTCCCTGCAGGTTTTATTTATCAGCTGGAAATCAATTCCCAAAAATGTCAGATCGATCCATCTTTGATCGATTTTGACCAAAAATTGATTGAAAGAATTGATGGACAGAACCAAAAATGTAAGTTGATCAGGGGCGTGGCAAAAGCATTGGTAGATCAATGGCTCATTACTTTGCATTGCAACCCTGCAGTTCTATCGATTTTTAATAGATTCCCTGCTGGAATCTATTGGAAATTGATTTGCAGTGTGTGGTATGTACTGATTCTTTTTCAATCGATTCTTTTCAGAAAGGAATCGATCGTTTTGGAACATTGGATGGAATTCTCTAAAATTGGTCATACATCTATAGACTTGGTGGCCAATCAACCATCAGACTCGATAATTGCCAAATCTGATGAAAATCAGGGCCGCCAAAACAATTGTTCCAATTTCAGGGCAGAATTAGTCACATGCATCAATCGCACTTGCTGAAAAATGCTCGGTTGGGCGCTTGGCGGTAACGGAGTGTGAAAATTGTGATTGTCAAATGCAACTACCCCAGCCGCTGTCCAACGTTAATGTTTTATGTCCCCCCCCCCTTCATTATGGTGGCAGGTCAACTATAACTGCACAGGCACCCGGGGGGCATAAAACAGACAGCGGCCAGAGGTGGCGTGGCAGTGTCACAAGGCCTATGTTTTGCAAGATTTCATGCTGAAATTGATCGCCGCCGGAATCGCTGGATGTATGGCTACCTTAAAGGGAACCCGAGGTGGAAGGGATATGGAGGCTGCCATATTTATTTCCTGTTAAACAATACCAGTTGCTTGGCGGTCCTGCTGATCCCGTGTCTCTAATACTTTCAGCCATAGACCCTGAACAAGCATGCAGCAGATCAAGTACTCTGACTCAGCCGATTCAGGATTTACTGGGTTAGCCATATGCTTGTTCCAGGGTTTTGACTCAGACACTACTTATGCCTGAAAATCAGCAGGGCTGCCAGGCAACTGGCATTATTTAGAAGGAAATAAATATGGCAGTCTCCATATTCCTTTCACCTCAGGTTCCCTTTAAGGCATTGTTCACATCTAAAATCGTAATCGCTGACGCCAGCGTTTGGCTGCCCTTTTTAATTTTTTTTAACAGTGCTTTTCTAAGCACTTTGGCAGAGTGATTTGTTTTTTGTGAATTCTTTGAGCCGGAAAAGAAGAAATACAATGTATTTATTCATGAAAGCGCTGGGGAAATCGCTATACAAAGCGCTTTTTTCAAGCGCTTTGCGATTTCCCTATACCTTCCATTGAGGCACCCAAAAATGGTACAGGCAGCGCTTTGCTGAGCGGATCGGAATCGAACCGCTCAGATGTGAACACTCTCATAGGGAATCATTGCACAAGCACTTTTAGGACAATTTTGAAAATTGCCAGCGCTTAAAAAAAGCCAAAAACGCCCCTAGTGTGAACAAGCCCTTAGTGTATGGCCAGCTTTAGTGTTGAAAAGATATTTTTTAGATAAGATGAAACATTATCTCCTAAGAGAAAACTCAGGAGAAAAGTTAATTGGATAAGGGCCTTAAAAGGTCACTTAACCACTTAACGACCATGGTCAGCCGATCGGCGGACCTAGGTGTTAAGTGGTTTTACATGGAAATGACCGCTCTTTCGAGCGGCCGTTCCATGTCAGTTCACGGAGGGTGTCTCCGTGAACTGCCTGCGGCTCGCAGGCGAAATGTAAACACGCGGGGAAGCAATCCCCACTGTTTACATCAATACGGCGCTGCTGTGCAGCAGCGCCGTAAAGGAGATCGGCGATCCCCGGCCTCTGATTGGCCGGGGATCGCCGCCGTGTGATAGGCTGAAGCCTATCAGAGGTGGCGCAGGACGCATCGCCGTCCTGTGCCGCCCAGGGAGGGAGAGGTAGGGAGGGAAGGAGAGGGAGGGAGGCTTTGAGGAGCACCCCCGCTCGGCCACACGGAGCGGCGGCGATCAGACCCCCCCAGCAGGTCATCCCCCTAGTGGGGAAGAAAGGGGGGGGGGAAGCTGATCGCCCTGCCATTTACACGATCTGTGCTGCGGGCTGGAGAGCCCACACAGCACAGATCTGCAAAACATAGCCCGGTCCTTAAGTGGTTAAGGCAACAAAAAAAAAACAAAAAAAAAAGTTTTACTTACCTGGGGCTTCTACCAGCCCCCTGCAGGTATCGGTGCCCAAGCAGTATCCCTCCGATGCTCCTGTCTCCCTCCGTATTCAGTGACAGGCGCCGACAGGCCTGGGAACGTGAGTGATTCTTCTCGTTCCTGGCCGCAATAGCGCCCTCTTTACTGCTATTGCAGGAACGCAAAGAATCACTCGCGTTCCCAGGCCTGTCGGCGCCTGTCGCCGAAAATGGAAGTGGCTGCCAGGGCTGTGGAGTCGGAGTCGAGGAGTCGGGGCAATTTTGGGCACCCGGAGTCGGAGCTGTGGTTTCAGAAACTGAGGAGTCGGGAGTCGGAGTCGCATAATTTTTGTACAAAATCCACAGCCCTGTTAAGTATTAGACTAAGGAGTCGGAGTCGAGAAGTCGGAGTCTGAGCAATTTTGGGTACCCGGAGTCGGAGTTGGAAGATTTTTGTACCGACTCCACAGCCCTGGTGGCTGCCGATAGGGGACAGGAGCATCGAAGCGAGACTGCGGGGGCATGGGACAGCTGCACGGGGCTGGTAGAAGCCACAGGTGAGTAAAACTCTTTTTCTGTTGCCTTAGGTGTCCCTTTAACCACTTGAGGACCCACCCTTTACCCCCCCTTAAGGACCAGCGCTGTTATTTGTGATCTGTGCTGGGTGGGCTCTACAGCCCCCAGCACAGATCAGGGTGCATCTAGAGCGATCAGATCGCCCCCCTTTTTCCCCCACTATGGGGATGATGTGCTGGGGGGGTCTGATCGCTCCTGCCTGCCGGTGTTGCGGGGGGGGGGGCACCTCAAAGCCCCCCTCCGTGGCAAAATCCCCCCCCCCCTCCCTCTCCTACCTGGCCCCCCTGGTGTTCCGGGCTGCACAGGACGCTATCCGTCCTGTGCAGCCAGTGACAGGACGTCCCCTGTCACATGGCGGCGATCCCCGGCCGCTGATTGGCCGGGGATCGCCGATCTGCCTTACGGCGCTGCTGCGCAGCAGCGCCGTACAATGTAAACAAAGCGGATTATTTCCGCTTGTGTTTACATTTAGCCTGCGAGCCGCCATCGGCGGCCTGCAGGCTATTCACGGAGCCCCCCGCCGTGATTTGACAGGAAGCAGCCGCTCGCGCGAGCGGCTGCTTCCTGATTAATCAGCCTGCAGCTGGCGACGCAATACTGCGTCGCTGGTCCTGCAGCTGCCACTTTGCCGATGCGCGGTATGAGTGCGCGGTCGGCAAGTGGTTAATGCAGGGATGTCAAACCGGTCCTACGAGGGCTGAGATCCTCACACATTTTTGACACTGCTCAAATGAATTGATGGGTCTGAATCAGGAAAGGTGCGGTCCATCAGGTAGAAGAACACATTCCTCTCTTTCTCAGTCCATCCTAAACACTGGCATGGATCTGGCCCTCCAGGCCTGGAGTTCGACACGTGCTTTAACGTGTTGAAACAAACTAAAGGTCAATGTAAAGTTTTGATTTTTAACCAGAGGATCCAGTTCAAACTCTTAACCCTAACCTACAAAGCTCTCCACAATCTCTCACCCCTATTCATCTCCTCACTAGTTTCCTGATATCAACCAAACTGCAATCTCAGATCTGCACATGACCTGCTGTTGTCCTTCTCTAGAATTACCTCCTCACATTCACGCATACAAGAGCTTCACCCCTCCACTGGAATGCCCGCCCACAACACATCCCTCTCTCTCCAACCTTTGTTACCTTTAAACGCTCTCTCCAAACTCACTTGTTCCAACAAGCATATGTTCTATCTTAGGACACTTCCCCTTTGTCCTAAAGCAAAGTTGCACTCCTACTAGATAACCTAAAATACACTGCCTCTAGGTATCTGGTTTCCCCCCATTCCTGTAGATTGTAAGCTTGCAAGAGGGCTTTCTCACCCTTTTGTGTCTTGGAATTCATTATACATTTTATTCATCATGTTACTGTTGTCACTGTCATTACAAATTCTGTATTTTGTATCGATTCTGTATTTTGTCAGCAATTATGTATTTTGTATATTGGTGTATTCAATTTGTCTGTATTATTTACCTCATGTTTGTTTCTTACTTTGTACAGCTCCACGGAATATGTTGGCGCTCTATAACTCAATTATAATAATTGTTAAAGTGAATGGGAACCGCATTTAAAAAAAAAATAAAGCAAATACTTAAAGAGACTCTGAAGTGAGAATAAATCTCGCTTCAGAGCTCATAGTTAGCAGGAGCACGTGTGCCCCTGCTAAAACGCCGCTATCCCGCGGCTTAACGGGGGTCCCTTCACCCCCGAACCCACCCCACAAACCTTGGTCGCAAACTTGGTCGTGAAATTTTCGTTTCCTGGAGGCAGGGCTAACGGCTGCAGCCCTGCCTCTAGTCGCGTCTATGAGACGCGCATCGCCGTCTCTCCCCCGCCCCTCAGTGAAGGAAGACTGAGAGGGGCGGGGGAGAGGCGGAGATACGCGTCTGACAGACTCGCGTGGGGCAGGGCTGCGGCGGTTAGCCCTGCCCCAATGCGGAAGCGCTCCCCCGCTGTACGGAGGGGATTTGGGGGTGAAGGGACCCCCGTTAAGCCGCGTGATAGCGGAGTTTTAGCAGGGGCACACATGCCCCTGCTATCTATGAGGTCTGAAGCGAGATTTATTCTCGCTTCAGACTCTCTTTAAGGAGAGGGGAAGCTCTGGGTTGTATAGAGCCTTCCATCTCCTCTCTCGGTGCGCTCTATCCTGTGCTGGCTCCCCCCCGTTTCAATCCCCCGCCGAAAGGGTATTTGAAAATCTTCGGGAGCCGTGTCCTCCCGAAGACGAGCTGCTCCATACTGCACAGGCGTGAGCGTGCAAGAGAGCGTGCTTGCGCAGGCACAGTACAGGGCCGCCCTTCTTCAGGAGCACTCGGGCTCCCTGAAGACTTCTGAAGACTCCTTCGGCCGGGTAAAGCAGTATGTGACTAATTTAGTCAAATACTGCTACCGGGCGAGCCAGCACTGGAACGAGGGGACCAGGAGAGGAGCGGGAAGGCTCTATAGGACCCAGAACCTTCCCTCTCCTTGGGTAAGTATCTGTCTCATTTTTTTAAATGCGGTTCCCATTCACTTTAACTTTATAATAATACTTTACCTACAACTTCTTTTCTTTATCCAGAATGCACTGCTGAATGCGTGTGCCCAGTCAGACATTGCAGTTTATGCACTGTTTTATGTCCAGGGTTGTCAAATCATACTTTTAAATACTGACAAGTCTGTTATGTGGGTTCCAGGGGGGCGAATTACACATAAAAACCTACTAGTCCACAAGAGCTATATAATTTATATGTGTCAGTATCACGCCCTGAGATGCATTGCTAAAATCAGCTCAGCAACACGACAGTGTGCCCAGGCTCTTAGGCCTCATTGTGTTGTATGTAAGCAACCAAGTGGCAGCTAATTCTCAGCTGTTGGGCGGCTTACCTTTACATTAGCTGTCTGTGGGAACTAGCCCTGACTGTCAAAAATGAAAGTCTCATTTGGTGCACAGGGAACAGTACTTGTCCAAAAAAAATATTACTTGTCAAAAATAGGAAGATATATATGAATATAAATGGAGATTGTTCTAATCTCCATTTATATTCAGAGAAGAAGCAGCAGCTTATAATACTGCTATACAGAAAGGCGGCAACCAAACCGAATGCCATTTCAGGCACAAAACCTGCAGCCGGAAAGCAATGCATGGCTATAAACTTGGTAAGTAAAGGTTTATGTGGATGGACCATAGATGTCAAGGATAGAGGCAGAAACATACAATATAACTTGGACGAAACTGAAATGGAGTTAGTCAGGCTGACTCTTTTCACTCATACCTTTAGGGCTTAGGCATTACACAATCTTGTGTATCCATCTTGCCTCTTTTAGCAGCAATAAATTCTCTTCACATCTCTTATTGGGAGCACATGGTCTACCACCATCCACCTCATATGTGATGCACCATATAGCAACACTCAAATATCTGCCTCATAACAGGTGGTCCCTCATGGTCTTGGCTTAAATGATACCTAAACTGAACAGTAGTGGTGAAACTGAGGCCCACATAGGATGTTTTTAATCACTCCTAAGAGGGTTCGCTATCAGTTCCAACTTCTGTGTCCGCTCTCACCTTTCTCCCACGATATCTTCTCCTGCAGGCTGCGTGTCTCCTCACATGAACTGTGGTATCATGGTAAAAAGGCAAGAGTGAACACAAAGGTTTGGAACTTACCGTATACACTGTGCATGCGCACAGCTAATACCTCCAGGTCAGTGACTTACTAAAGTCAAAGCCGCTACAGGAGTGAAAGGAACCTCTTGGGAATGAGCAGAAACATAGGCGAGGCTCAGTACACATGTCCACACGTATGTATGGCCTCAGTTTAACCACTACTTTTCAACTCGGGTATCCTTTATAGAGTACCCGAGCCGATAAGCAGATTTGCCGTGCCCATTTTGCATATGCTTGTAGCAAACTGCGCCGTCCGCATCTGTCCATCTACTTCACCCGCGACTGCCACTCACGTGTCTCACCTCTGCTTGGTCCCTCTGTACTCAGCTAGGAGGCTGGCAGGAGCATGGGGTTCTCCATAGGTTGCAATAGACTAATTCTCGATAGCAAGAGGGAGAATTTTCTTTGGTAGACCATGAACCAATGAGAAATCTCCCTGTTGCTGAGGATTCCCATTGGTCTTTTGCAGCCCAATGAGGATGCCCACACTTCTGCCAGCTACCAGGCTTTGTACGAGGGACCGAGCAGCAGTGATCAGTGGCAGGACATATGGGCCATTCCGGTAAAATGTGCAAAGTTCGGCTCCGCTTACTGTAACATGGCGAACGGTTCCTATTTTTGACATTAGGATTTGCGCTGAGAAGTGGTGAAAAAAACGTCCCTAACTGGTACTTTTTTTTAACTAGTGTGAACTGGTCCTTAGTGCAAAATAATGGCCTGCAAAAAAGCAGCATAGGTGCACCTTGAGAATATATGTGTATCCAGTTTGTTAGCAAATGACGTATGTGAGACCTCATTTTAATCATAATGAGTTATAGAATACATTTTGATATGTCTTATAGCTTTGACCCCAGTCACATAAAAAATAGATGGGAAAACACTGAATCCATCATGGAAAAAAAAATCATTTTAAAGTTATGATCAAACTTAGGAAAGTTTCATAAAAACTACACTAGTTGGTAGCTTACAAAACACCCACTTTTGAATAGCCCTGGTTGTTAGCTTTCCATACTGGTGACATTTGTGACCTTCTTCTGTTATCTAGGCTTTTCTGGGCTATGTAAACAAAGTATGGCACTAAAATACTTAGTGGAAAAAAATTGGCCTGTACAAATGCACACTTTGGAGTGAATGGTCTGCTAGATGCCCATTGTTAAGCTTGGAGGTGTAATCTCCACAGTCAGCATGCAACACATAAGCTGAAGTGAAGGAGGTACACACACCAGCACAAGGAATCAGGATATCCCCAGTTTAGTGGAGGAGAGGACTGACTCCAATAGGAGATTGTGGTGCACAGAGCCGGTGCAGATCCGAACAGCCACAAACAACACTTTCGTAATAACGTCTCAGCGCAAAGTAGCGCTGAGCGCATAAACCAGGACTGAGGAGATCAGGACAGGTAGACAGAATGAACGCCTGCTTAACTAGCCACTACTTAGTGACAGCAAGCATCCACAATAAAACAGACTGGAATGAGGTAGCCAATGCGTTTGCAGCAATGGCGTGCCTCACAAAGACAGGACAGGATAGTCAGGAAATAGCAGGATCAAGATAGATGAACGTAACACAGATAAATATACAATAAGTATGATTTCCTAGCGAATTACAATTACAGCTATCAATGAAACTATTTGTAACGTCTGACTAACATATGTATATATCGGCAATGAACCGATATATGACATAAGCAGGAACTCTGACTAAGGCTGGAGTAATACAGGGAACAGGACTCAGAAGGATTCGCTATCTCTTCGCAGAGATGAACGCAATCCACAAACAGGACCAGGAACAGGATAACTAGCTCAGTGTGCTGGAACGCTGACTAACGGAACATAGGATATAAACAGTTCGTGTACGTATATATCAGCGACACTGATGTATCAACGTAACACGAGTACAAGGAAAATAATAAAATGCGCAAGTATGCGTATATATTGGCGATGAACCAATATATAACACAAGACAAGCAGAGTAACAACTTCTAGAACAAGAGCAGAACTAGGAGGACTCGCTGACCCCTTCGCAGGAGTCAGCGCAGTCCACACGGACTAGGAACGAGGTGGGGCACGGGCAGAGTAACAGACAGAATCTGAGACTATGGTAGCCCATCAAGCATTGCAGGAAGCAGTTCTTTATACTGAGGTCATCCAATGGGAGCAGACCTGCAGATTCCCACACAAGTGAATGGTAATTAATCACAGGCTGACAGCAGGAAAAGGCAGACAATGATATGCAGCCTGCAGGAAAGGGATTGCCCCTCCATTGCAGCAGACAATGTTTGTTTACACAAAAGCATATTAAACTGTCATTAACTTCAGAGCGACTGCAGATGGAATCAGCAACTAGTTTAAGTGCAAACCAAACTATGCAAGAAAATGCATGTAATGACATCAGAACTGCTTGGGTTACAATACCACTGCAGCCAGCAGTAAACGCTGCAGACATGATCATAACATTACCCCCCCCCCCCCCCCTTAAAAGCGGATACCAGACGCTTTTCAAAACTGAAATTCCCAACAAAACAATCTGACTGATAATTCATGATGACCGGGACAGCCCGGCAAGACCAAATTCCAGAATCAGTCCCCACAAGACTGGACCCATCAGAACCAGAACCTACAGAACCATGCCCGTCAGCACTACAAGCCTCAGTGTGATACCCATCAGAACCACGACTTCCAGAAAAAAGCCCCCAGAAACTCTCTGAGCGATACCCACCGCCTTCCAGGGACTGTCCAAAAACGCCAAAGCCTTTGCAATGCCCACCGGAACTGTCCCTACCAACACAAAACCCACCGTTGAACCAGTCCAAGGTACCAGGACAAGTTTCCTCAGAGATCTCCCAGAACACTTGGAAGCTCCAAAGAGATCCCCACAGGTCAGAACGCCCCTTAGGCTCATATGGAGAACTATCAAGAACCCCTATGGAACCCAGGGCAACTCTAGAGTCAGGGTCACAAGGACAAACATCAAGATCAGGGCTTTTAGGGACCAGAACCATCTCCGGGCATGCAGGCCAACCGGCAACATCAGAACATGTCTCCACTAGGGAAGCGTGTGAGCATGCCAACACAGACACACTTGGGCACTCTGGCATACGAAGCACATCTGGGCACATCGGCACAAGAGAGACTTCTGGGCATGTCAAGGAACTGCGAACCTCAAAGTCAGTCAAGGTAGGACCCAAACCAGGACTGGTCAAAAAAAAATCATCATGACTAGACTTCACAGTTACTGGATTCTCACTAAAAAATGCAGGATCAGACTTAGATGTCTCTGATTCCAGCAAGGTTATTAACAAATCATGTTCAGGGGCATTTACAAGACAGGACAAATCTTCTGATGTATGCACCGAACTAGACAGGGTTCCCATAACTTCTTCTGGACTAGACAGACACTCATCAAATACACTGGATTGGAGCTCATGAAGGGCTGCAAAACAAGTCAGTAGTGCAGCAATCCCCACTGAACTAGGCAAAACTGAGTAACTCACTGGACAGAAAGGGGACTCTGGAACTTCTGCCACACCGGCCAGAGAACCAGAATTTTCCAGGATACAGGGCTGGGTTTCAGAAACACTCATTAACCCGGACTGAAATTCTGAGATTTCTATTATTTTTTCCAGCGAGTCAGAATTATCCATGTTACAGGGCAAGACTTTTGAAACATTCAGAGGACAGGGCTGGAGTTCCTCGGCTGTTACAACACTGGAGAGGGACTCAACAACATTGGTTAAATCAGACTGTGTACAGGGCAAGGTATCTAACACACTTGCTGACGAGGACAATATTTCAATGGCTTCTGCTTTGCTGGGCAGAAATTCATCAAGTTTTATTAGAGCAGACTGTAATTCCAAAACAGCTGCTAGACAAGTGAATATTACTGCAACACCAACTGAGGTAAGCAGTGCCTCAGACTCCTCTGCTAGAGGGTTTGAAGTATCCAAAGTACTGGGTGAAGCATAAGACTCTGCGACCACAGCTTCACTGGACAGGATCACTGAACAGTCCATATTGCAGGGCAAAACCATGGAAGCACCTGCTGGACAGCATAATGATTCTGTGACCTGAGTTTCATTGGAGAGATCTACTGCACAATTCATGGTACAGGGCAAATTTACTGGAACATTTTCTGAACACGGTAATAATTCTGCGATTTCGGATTCACATAGCAGACGCTCTGAGTTATTCACGAAGCTAGAGTGAGGTGTAGAAACAGGAAGATCAAAACACAATGTTTGCGCATCTAAATCACCATTCAATTGTGAAATTGGAAAATTCAGATGCTGGGGTTCTGAGGTTTCTGGACAGGATTGCTGGGACTCGGAAACTGATGTAGTGCATCTATTGGCATCTGCTGGATCAGACAGGAGTTGAACTTTATTAACACAGGTAATTTCTGCAGAAGTGTTTGCAGAGACAGGCAAGAATTTTCTGGTGTCTCTTTCACTGAACAAAGACTCATGAGTACTGGCTAGGCTGGACTCAGAAGTCAGCAGGACCTCTGGATTCTCTGCTGAGAAATTTGTGCAGGGCAAAGTTAAGAAAGTATCAGTGGCTTCTGTTTTACTGGGAAGTAACACTGAGTTATCCATGGTACAGGGTGGAGTTACAGGAACATTCACAAGACATGGCAGGGACTCAGTAACTGGAGAAGTGGAACAGTCTCCAATTGACAGTGTGTCTTCCCTGGTATCAACTGATTGAATCGCATAAAAATCGTCCAAAATCATTTTCCACACATCGATCAATGGAGCCACAAGGTCATACCCACACACACCAGTTTTTATTAGGTTATAGGCAGACTTAATGCATGCATTCAATACTAATTCACTTTTTGCACTGTAAAATTGACAAAATGAACTTGAATCATTCTTCCATTCATTGACCAGAGCTTCCATCTCTCCTTTCTCAAATGGAGGATTCCAAGCATACTTAACAGGCAGATCACAGTTTGCAAATGTGGTTTTGGCAGAAACATACATTGGATTATTTAGCAGGCGATTGGCAGATTTCTTATTCCTAAGGATCTCCAATACCTGTAGCAAGTGTTGGACTGTAGTGTATGCAAATTTTTCTTGCTGCACGAATAGATTGATTTGTTCAATACTCTGTAATATATCCTCATAATCATACTCAGATAATTCTTTTAAACAAAAATCTTTATTTTCCCTAGCCAGTGATGAAAGTTCATTAGTAGTTTCATAAGTCCATTTAACTCCCCTGAAAGACAATTGCATTTCATTATCTGTTAATGGCAGAATCTCATTGCAGGTCTGATGCGCAGTCGCTAAAGATAACGATTCTGCAGATTGGACACGTTTCTTAGAACGTTTGCGTTTTGCCTTTGACCTTGCTGTTTTTGGTGATTTATTCAAAGCTGCAGGAAAATTATCAGTAACACTTTCTGCTTGCTGCTCATTCTTGCAAGCAATTGAAGGAGCAGCTGATTGGCCTGCTGCCAGGAGTTCATTAAGAGGAAAAGGCAATGGATCTATGCGCAACCAATTGTGAATTACAAAAGCTATAAATTGCAAAGGACTTTGTCTAAACTGAGTGTGATCTAAGACATCGATTGCCCAATCAAAAAGTTTGCCCTTAAAAAGAGCACAAACGATCCAATCAGACCAGGTAGATATTGCAGAAGCCCGAAAGTCGGGATTGGCCAGAGCTTTAACCAATTCTGATATAAATTTGTCTGTAACTTCAGGACCAAGCTTTTCAAATTTTTTAAAGGAGCAGGACCCCTGACAAACAGTGTCATAATTTCTGGAAATTCCCCCCACAATAGGGATTGGTAATGGGGCTACCATAATGTTAAGCTTGGAGGTGTAATCTCCACAGTCAGCATGCAACACATAAGCTGACGTGAAGGAGGTACACACACCAGCACAAGGAATCAGGATATCCCCAGTTTAGTGGAGGAGAGGACTGACTCCAATAGGAGATTTTGGTGCACAGAGCCGGTGCAGATCCGAACAGCCACAAACAACACTTTCGTAATAACGTCTCAGCGCAAAGTAGCGCTGAGCGCATAAACCAGGACTGAGGAGATCAGGACAGGTAGACAGAATGAACGCTTGCTTAACTAGCCACTACTTAGTGACAGCAAGCGTCCACAATAAAACAGACTGGAATGAGGTAGCCAATGCGTTTGCAGCAATGGCGTGCCTCACAAAGACAGGACAGGATAGTCAGGAAATAGCAGGATCAAGATAGATGAACGTAACACAGATAAATATACAATAAGTATGATTTCCTAGCGAATTACAATTACAGCTATCAATGAAACTATTTGTAACGTCTGACTAACATATGTATATATCGGCAATGAACCGATATATGACATAAGCAGGAACTCTGACTAAGGCTGGAGTAATACAGGGAACAGGACTCAGAAGGATTCGCTATCTCTTCGCAGAGATGAACGCAATCCACAAACAGGACCAGGAACAGGATAACTAGCTCAGCGTGCTGGAACGCTGACTAACGGAACATAGGATATAAACAGTTCGTGTACGTATATATCAGCGACACTGATGTATCAACGTAACACGAGTACAAGGAAAATAATAAAATGCGCAAGTATGCGTATATATTGGCGATGAACCAATATATAACACAAGACAAGCAGAGTAACAACTTCTAGAACAAGAGCAGAACTAGGAGGACTCGCTGACCCCTTCGCAGGAGTCAGCGCAGTCCACACGGACTAGGAACGAGGTGGGGCATGGGCAGAGTAACAGACAGAATCTGAGACTATGGTAGCCCATCAAGCATTGCAGGAAGCAGTTCTTTATACTGAGGTCATCCAATGGGAGCAGACCTGCAGATTCCCACACAAGTGAATGGTAATTAATCATAGGCTGACAGCAGGAAAAGGCAGACAATGATATGCAGCCTGCAGGAAAGGGATTGCCCCTCCATTGCAGCAGACAATGTTTGTTTACACAAAAGCATATTAAACTGTCATTAACTTCAGAGCGACTGCAGATGGAATCAGCAACTAGTTTAAGTGCAAACCAAACTATGCAAGAAAATGCATGTAATGACATCAGAACTGCTTGGGTTACAATACCACTGCAGCCAGCAGTAAACGCTGCAGACATGATCATAACACCCATCTAGCCATCACCTGAGAGATATGTGGTATTATTTTAACAGTGATACGTTTTAGAATAGATTTTAGGTTGTTTTAGGGTTGAGACCTATGTCTTGTGAATTCTTTTTAGTGACGAACTGAATCAAAAGCTATTGTAACGATTGGTGTCAGCAACACAGATTTTTCTGATTATTGGTGATCTGCAGTATCACCAATAATACAGATACTATACCTGATTATGTGGTGATCTGCAGAATCACCAATAATGCTAGTATAGCTAGACACGGGACAACCAATGTGGGATTGTGTTTTGGTGCAACAGTAATGAGAAGAGGAGATCTCCCAAGGAGCGGGAGATTCAGACAATACTGCCGCCAAGGATCCCCTGAGGAGCAGGGGATTCAGACTGCCAGTGGACACCTGAGGAGCAGGGACCACTGACTGTGCTGCAAGGATGATCACCTGAGGAGCAGGTGATTAAGACTGCACTACAGCCAAGGATCTCCTGAGGAGCAGGAGTTTCAGACTGTACTGCAGCCAGTGGACACCTGATGAGCAGGGACCACTGACTGTACTGCAAGGATGATCACCTGAGGAGCAGGTGATTAAGACTCTACTACAGCTAGCGGACACTTGAGGAGCAAGTGTTACAGACAGTGCTGCAAGGGCTGCTGATCACCTAAGGAGTAGGTGACAGCTCTTAGAGATTCCTCACTAATGGCTAGGCCCACTAGTGAGGACAGGTAGGTCAGACAAGCAGGGTAGGCGACGTACGGACAGATAAAGTACAAAGACGGAAGGCTGATTCGATGTTTAGGTTCAGGCAGAGTCGGCAACAATAATCAGATAGGCAGAGGTACCGAATCAGCAAACAGGAGAGTAGTCAAGGAAGCAGAAGGTCATAACAGATAAACAATAGCAATGTAGCAATATCCTAGTCTAGGTGTGAAGTCCTTGGTTTCAACACCTGGGATCTAGACTAAAGTATAGTACACAGATAACACAACGCAATTAGTACTTTAAGCTATCAACGGAAACTGGCTAAGTGTGGATCCCCAGCTCCAGCTGGTTCTAGCACACTGTAGGATCTGACCAGGGTCTGAGCGCTAACACATTAGCATTTGCAACAGCAGACAACCAGCAACTGACAAGCAGGTCCTATATATACTCAGAGCGCTCCACAGCGCCGCCCCAGTCACTCAGCCAATCCGGAGCACTACTGGAGTCAGCTGACCGGCTGATCAGCTGACTCCTCTTTTACTTGCATAAAGGTCCTGTCGCCTGGCGCTCGCGTAGCTCTCAATCTATGTGCACTAGAAGGACCAGGCAAAGCAGCAGCATGTAGCTGCGCGGCAGAGGCCGCCGGCTGATACACGGAGATAGCCGCCATGTCGCTTGGCCGTGCGGCGGTATCTCCGCTATCCTTTACAGCAATATTTTGTTTTCATTTTCATATATTCTGTACCAAAATAAAAAGCGTGTAAAAAGAAAATAAAGTGACAGAATTTAAAATAGAATACATAAATTGTTACCTTAGGGGCTCTTTTTAAATATGTATTCCATGAAGGGTATATTACCGTTTTATGTTTGTTTTGCAAATAAGGGGTGTAATTAATGCTTGGGTACAATGAGAAAACAAAAAACACAACATAGAAAAAATACACCTTTATTTCCAAATAATAAATGATCCCCAAGCATTGCACTAGGGGCATAATTTAAATGTTGTGATAAGCAGGAAAATAAAATGTATGGGTTTTGTCTACAGTATCATTGTAGATTTTAAAACTATATTGGATGGAAATGGGGTATCATTTCTTTTCTCTTTTTCCCTTTAAAATGCAAAGAAAATACTATAATTACTAAAAAAACAAAAACAAAAAGAAACACAAAAAGCCAAATTTGTGGTGAAAAAAAACAAGATATAGATTTAGGTGTAAGGTGAAGTGATAAAGTTATTGACCATATGAATGAAAGGATCGCTGAAATGTGAAAATTGCTTGCACCCATAACGTGAAAACAGCCCCGAGGGCTGAAGTGCTTAAAGGGAACACAAGGTGAGAGGGATATGGAGGCTGTTTATTACCTGTGTTTATTTCCGTTTAAATAATGCACATTGCCTGGCTGTCTTGCTGATCCTCTGCCTCTATTACTTTAAGCCATAGACCCTGAACAAGCATACAGATCAGATGTCTATGACAAATCTGACAAGATTAGCTGCACCCTTGTTTCAGGTGTGGTATTTAGACCCTACTGACCAGAGAGTTCAGAAGGACTGTGAGGCAACTGGTATTGCTTGAAAGGAAATAAATATGGCAGCTTCCATAGGTCTCACACCTCGGGTTCCTTTTAAGGAAAGATGACCAATCAATCTTCTTATCTTTCTCACTCACACCTATGTTTTGGACACAGAGGTTTGATTTTATATTTTCATTTCACCTTAACAAATGCAGCGACTTTATCTAACCCTGTGTCCCTTCCTTGAATCCTTACCATTCTCCAACCTGTGTCCCATGCCTGCCTTACCCTACTCTATCCTGTGCCACTTCCAAATCTTTACCCTACCCTGTGTCCCTTCCTTACCATTCTCTAACCTGTGTCCCATGCCTGCCTTACCATACTCTATCCTGTGCCCCTTCCCTATCTTTACCCTACCCTGTGTCCCTTCCTTACCATTCTCTAACCTGTGTCCCATGCCTGCCTTACCATACTCTATCCTGTGTCCCTTCCCTATCTTTACCCTACCCTGTGTCCCTTCCTTACCATTCTCTAACCTGTGTCCCATGCCTGCCTTACCATACTCTATCCTGTGCCCCTTCCCTATCTTTACCCTACCCTGTGTCCCTTCCTTACCATTCTCTAACCTGTGTCCCATGCCTGCCTTACCATACTCTATCCTGTGCCCCTTCCCTATCTTTACCCTACCCTGTGTCCCTTCCTTACCATTCTCTAACCTGTGTCCCATGCCTGCCTTACCATACTCTATCCTGTGTCCCTTCCCTATCTTTACCCTACCCTGTGTCCCTTCCTTACCATTCTCTAACCTGTGTCCCATGCCTGCCTTACCCTACTCTATCCTGTGCCACTTCCCTATCTTTACCCTACCCTGTGTCCCTTCCTGACCATTCTCTAACCTGTGTCCCATGCCTGCCTTACCCTACTCTATCCTGTTCCACTTCCCTATCTTTACCCTACCCTGTGTCCCTTCCTGACCATTCTCTAACCTGTGTCCCATGCCTGCCTTACCCTACTCTATCCTGTGCCACTTCCCTATCTTTACCCTACCCTGTGGCCCTTCCTTACCATTCTCTAACCTGTGTCCCATGCCTGCCTTACCCTACTCTATCCTGTGCCACTTCCCTATCTTTACCCTACCCTTTGGCCCTTCCTTACCATTCTCTAACCTGTGTCCCATGCCTGCCTTACCCTACTCTATCCTGTGCCACTTCCCTATCTTTACCCTACCCTGTGTCCCTTCCTTACCATTCTCTAACCTGTGTCCCATGCCTGCCTTACCATACTCTATCCTGTGCCCCTTCCCTATCTTTACCCTACCCTGTGTCCCTTCCTTACCATTCTCTAACCTGTGTCCCATGCCTGCCTTACCATACTCTATCCCAGGCATGGGCAAACTTGGCCCTCCAGCTGTTAAGGAACTACAAGTCCCACAATGCATTTCAGGAGTCTCACAGCCACAGTCATGACTCAAAGGCAAATGCATTGTGGGACTTGTAGTTCCTTAACAACTGGAGGGCCAAGTTTGCCCATGTCTGCTCTATCCTGTGCCACTTCTCCATCTTTACCCTACCCTGTGGCACTTCCTTACCATTCTCTATCCTGTGCCACTTCCCTATCTTTACCCTACCCTGTGTCCCTTCCTTACCATTCTCTAACCTGTGTCCCATGCCTGCCTTACCCTACTCTATCCTGTGCCACTTCCCTATCTTTACCCTACCCTGTGTCCCTTCCTTACCATTCTCTAACCTGTGTCCCATGCCTGCCTTACCCTACTCTATCCTGTGCCACTTCCCTATCTTTACCCTACCCTGTGTTCCTTCCTTACCATTCTCTAACCTGTGTCCCATGCCTGCCTTACTCTACTCTATCCTGTGCCACTTCCCTATCTTTACCCTACCCTGTGTCCCTTCCTTACCATTCTCCAACCTGTGTCCCATGCCTGCCTTACCCTACTCTATCCTGTGCCACTTCCCTATCTTTACCCTACCCTGTGTCCCTTCCTGACCATTCTCTAACCTGTGTCCCATGCCTGCCTTACCCTACTCTATCCTGTGCCACTTCCCTATCTTTACCCTACCCTGTGGCCCTTCCTTACCATTCTCTAACCTGTGTCCCATGCCTGCCTTACCCTACTCTATCCTGTGTCACTTCCCTATCTTTACCCTACCCTGTGGCCCTTCCTTACCATTCTCTAACCTGTGTCCCATGCCTGCCTTACCCTACTCTATCCTGTGCCACTTCCCTATCTTTACCCTACCCTGTGGCCCTTCCTTACCATTCTCTAACCTGTGTCCCATGCCTGCCTTACCCTACTCTATCCTGTGCCACTTCCCTATCTTTACCCTACCCTGTGGCCCTTCCTTACCATTCTCTAACCTGTGTCCCATGCCTGCCTTACCCTACTCTATCCTGTGCCACTTCCCTATCTTTACCCTACCCTGTGTCCCTTCCTTACCATTCTCTAACCTGTGTCCCATGCCTGCCTTACCATACTCTATCCCAGGCATGGGCAAACTTGGCCCTCCAGCTGTTAAGGAACTACAAGTCCCACAATGCATTTCAGGAGTCTCACAGCCACAGTCATGACTCAAAGGCAAATGCATTGTGGGACTTGTAGTTCCTTAACAACTGGAAGGCCAAGTTTGCCCATGTCTGCTCTATCCTGTGCCACTTCTCTATCTTTACCCTACCCTGTGGCACTTCCTTACCATTCTCTATCCTGTGCCACTTCCCTATCTTTACCCTACCCTGTGTCCCTTCCTTACCATTCTCTAACCTGTGTCCCATGCCTGCCTTACCCTACTCTATCCTGTGCCACTTCCCTATCTTTACCCTACCCTGTGTCCCTTCCTGACCATTCTCTAACCTGTGTCCCATGCCTGCCTTACCCTACTCTATCCTGTGCCACTTCCCTATCTTTACCCTACCCTGTGTCCCTTCCTGACCATTCTCTAACCTGTGTCCCATGCCTGCCTTACCCTATTTTATCCTGTGCCACTTCCCTATCTTTACCCTACCCTACTCTATCCTGTGCCACTTCCCTATCTTTACCCTACCCTGTGTCCCTTCCTTACCATTCTCTAACCTGTGTCCCATGCCTGCCTTACCCTACTCTATCCTGTGCCACTTCCCTATCTTTACCCTACCCTGTGTCCCTTCCTGACCATTCTCTAACCTGTGTCCCATGCCTGCCTTACCATACTCTATCCTGTGCCCCTTCCCTATCTTTACCCTACCCTGTGTCCCTTCCTTACCATTCTCTAACCTGTGTCCCATGCCTGCCTTACCCTACTCTATCCTGTGCCACTTCCCTATCTTTACCCTACCCTGTGTCCCTTCCTTACCATTCTCTAACCTGTGTCCCATGCCTGCCTTACCCTACTCTATCCTGTGCCACTTCCCTATCTTTACCCTACCCTGTGTCCCTTCCTGACCATTCTCTAACCTGTGTCCCATGCCTGCCTTACCCTACTCTATCCTGTGCCACTTCCCTATCTTTACCCTACCCTGTGTCCCTTCCTGACCATTCTCTAACCTGTGTCCCATGCCTGCCTTACCCTATTCTATCCTGTGCCACTTCCCTATCTTTACCCTACCCTACTCTATCCTGTGCCACTTCCCTATCTTTACCCTACCCTGTGTCCCTTCCTTACCATTCTCTAACCTGTGTCCCATGCCTGCCTTACCCTACTCTATCCTGTGCCACTTCCCTATCTTTACCCTACCCTTTGTCCCTTCCTGACCATTCTCTAACCTGTGTCCCATGCCTGCCTTACCATACTCTATCCTGTGCCCCTTCCCTATCTTTACCCTACCCTGTGTCCCTTCCTTACCATTCTCTAACCTGTGTCCCATGCCTGCCTTACCCTACTCTATCCTGTGCCACTTCCCTATCTTTACCCTACCCTGTGTCCCTTCCTGACCATTCTCTAACCTGTGTCCCATGCCTGCCTTACCCTACTCTATCCTGTGCCACTTTCCTATCTTTACCCTACCCTGTGTCCCTTCCTGACCATTCTCTAACCTGTGTCCCATGCCTGCCTTACCCTACTCTATCCTGTGTCACTTCCCTATCTTTACCCTACCCTGTGGCCCTTCCTTACCATTCTCTAACCTGTGTCCCATGCCTGCCTTACCCTACTCTATCCTGTGCCACTTCCCTATCTTTACCCTACCCTGTGTCCCTTCCTTACCATTCTCTAACCTGTGTCCCATGCCTGCCTTACCATACTTTATCCTGTGCCCCTTCCCTATCTTTACCCTACCCTGTGTCCCTTCCTTACTATTCTCCAACCTGTGTCCCATGCCTGCCTTACCATACTCTATCCTGTGCCACTTCCCTATCTTTACCCTACCCTGTGTCCCTTCCTTACCATTCTCTAACCTGTGTCCCATGCCTGCCTTACCATACTCTATCCTGTGCCCCTTCCCTATCTTTACCCTACCCTGTGTCCCTTCCTTACCATTCTCCAACCTGTGTCCCATGCCTGCCTTACCATACTCTATCCTGTGCCACTTCCCTATCTTTACCCTACCCTGTGTCCCTTCCTTACCATTCTCTAACCTGTGTCCCATGCCTGCCTTACCCTACTCTATCCTGTGCCACTTCCCTATCTTTACCCTACCCTGTGTCCCTTCCTTACCATTCTCTAACCTGTGTCCCATGCCTGCCTTACCCTACTCTATCTTGTGGCCCTTCCCCACCTTTACACTACCCTGTGGCCCTTCCTGACCATACCGTATCCAATGGCCCTTCCCTACCATGGCCCATATGCAATTACATTTTCCACATGAGTTTTCTCCTAGAAGATAATTTTTCATCTTCTATTTAGACTAATTTTTCAGCACTTTGCAATTGAAAAACTACCAAAAAGAAGGTTAAAATTTGCTATCAAAATTATTTTAAGTATTTTCTTGCTTTCTGGTGGTGTAAAAAAAACATTTTATTGACAAGTTTGAAAATATCACCTAGGAGAAAACTCAGGAGAAAAAGTGAATTGCATGTGGGCCCATGTGTCTCAACCTTTACCTACCATGGTACATATGCAATTCACTTTTTCTCCTGATTTATCTCCTAGGAGATAATATATGCATCACACTGCAGGTATAAAGTATAATATGACCTTTCCCTTCCGTTACATTCCTGTTTTTACAGAGAGGAATGAAACGCAAGTCCCCACTGTGAACATAGCCATTACCATATCTTCTTTCTGGCCACAAGATGGGCAGGACCACTTCAAGCCAAGGACTTGTCACCCCCTTGGGTGCAATTTCAGTGCTTGCCCTTGGTACTAGGAATTGACAATGAGATGCAAATAATTTTAAATTGATGCAGGATTATTCAAATGTTGTATGCAAATTAATGCAGCTTGAAAATGGACCATTCAAATTTTACCTCAGCATGATTTGATTGGTTCATTTTCAAGCTGCATACATTTGCATACACAATTTGCATAATGCTGCATCAACTCGAAATTATTTGCATCTCATTGACTATCCCCACCGGTCACATACTACCCTAGACATGCCACTGCATTGACATAAGATCCCTACAAAGCATTCCGTTTTAACACAGCAAGAGGAATGATGAAGAGAACAGTTAAGGCATCATTTTACATTGGTGACAAGATAAACAAGGAAACATTCCCTTCTCTATTGTGACTTGTATTGTTATTTTCTCTCTGTATTGTTTTCTGCTCTTTCAAGAGCACCCCTTACACCTTAATTGTATAATGTCACTGATGTAATGTAATTGCCGCCTTTGTCTTTCTTTCTCTAGCAGGTCTAGGGGAGAGTTGATGCGGTGACACCGTCAACAAGTGCTCAGTTCCATAAGCATCCGAGGCGTGTATCTGAGACTAAGCTTATGGGTCTAACAGCTAAACAAAAGAGAGCTAAAATCCCAAACGAGTCAGCACCGTCTTCAGTAGAAACAATATTTAGCTCTTTATTAATAAAATGACATGATGTCAAGCATCTATCAGCGACAGCTCCGCTGTTTTGGGCGTCTAGCCCTTTTTCAAGCCAAGAAGCAAAGTCATCGCCCGATGACTTTGCTTCTTGAGAAAAGAGAGCTGACCTCAGATCACAGGAATGCTGCTGGCAGTCAGGTCCAGCATCACTCACTGAATTCTTTACGCAAAAGGAAGCTAACAGGTTTTGTTATTTTTTACGACTAACTTATAAAAAAAAAATATTTACCTTAGTAATGGGAGAGAAGCAAGTAAAAACAGTGCTGGAGATTTCGGCGCCGCCACAGGCAGAAATAGGAATTGCAGCTAAAGCAACGCTTAGGCAGGGGTCACACTTGTCAGCTTTCGTGCGCGTTTTCTGCACAGAAAAAAACTGATTTCAACTGAGAAGTCATGTTCATAAATGGGCTAGGTCACACTTGAATACAGATTTCGTGCACAGAAAAAAAACCCTGACATATTATTAACATTAGCTGCTGTACGGCAGGGGTCACACTTGTCTTTCAGTTTTCTGAAAAGTGTAGAGAACTGAAATAAAAATGTGACCCCTGCCTCAGACAGTTATTTTGGGTGCCATCAAAAGACGGAGCCCAAATTACTACAAAAACAGTGCTATTCGGCCATCAGCAATAGCTGGAAGCCGATTTACGTATTTTCCCACTGTACACGGCGACCTGGAGGGGGAATAGTAATTAACACTGCCGTGGCCTTTTGCGAGAGCAGAGTGAGCGGCTTTTCAGCTTTACGCTGTGCTCAGATGTCCCGGCGCCTTAAAGCGGAACTGAACTCAGGACTTCCTCTCTGCTCTAAATGATATGCAACAGCATAATAAACTTTAAAGAAAAACATTTTTGTTACAACTGATACAAATCCTGCATTAAATCTGCACTGTTTCTACTTACTGCTTTCATGGAAGCAGACATATTAACATCCTGTGTTTTCAAATGAGCTTATTTGTCTTATCTGCCATGGCAGTCAGGTGACACGGAGAGGGACCAAATTACAACTTGTGATTAGTCACAGATGAGAGGGAATTAGGCTAAACTTTCTAAATACATACAAGGTGCAATTCTCTCTGTTTTCCTTCTGTCCTGAGTACGACGTCAGAACCACTTTAACCATTTTACCCCCCGCGGTACGGATTTCTTCGTCCCTTTCTTCCCCCCTAAAAAACCAAGGGACGGAGGAATCCGTACCTTCCGCACTACCGCCGCTGTCCGCGCTCCCGCCGCTCGTGTGCGCTCTCCCGCCGCTCGTGCACGCCGCCGCCGCCCGCTCGCCCGGAGATCAGTGAACAGGAAAATCCATTCCCGTTTGTTGATCTAAGCCCCCGCAATGATCTGCTGCTTCTTTGAGAAACAGCGCAATCATTGTGATTTGCCCAGCCCCATAGTGCTTCCTGTCTGCGTGCTACCACGTAGTGATCGCAACGCCAGACAACAAGCAACTGAACAGTCAGCCCCATATATACAGAAAGGCTGCCCAGCACCTCCCTAAGTGCTGGACCAATGAATGGCGCTGCAATTGTCAGCTGACCGGCCTGGTCAGCTGACTAACTTCTGGCTGTCATATAAGCCTTGCCTCTCAGCGCGCGCGTTACTCTGAACCAGTGTGGACTATCAGTCCCAGCCACACCAGTCACACTTTGCAATGTATCCAGTGAACCGAGCGTGGGGGCTGCCGCACCGCTCTCTACACCAGCGGTGGCTTCCCCACGCTCACCCCCATTGCCAGGGACACTACCACGCGACAAGTCCGCTGTCTCTAATGCGGATTCCGCCGCTCTGCCTATGCGGCATGCGGCGGTTTCTCCGCGTTGTGTCGCCATGCTGAACGCGGATACAGCGGCCTCAACTTGCGAAGCGGCGGCTTTTCTGCGTTTCTTCACAATTCCACAGTTTTATTTAATGTTTAAATTTACTTTTTAAGTTTTAACTGTTTTATTGTTTTTGCTCAATGACACATTAATTGAAGTATGCCAGAGCTAAAATCTATGAACTATTGACCCTTTTCTTTCCTGCTCTCGGAAGCCAATTTCTGCAAGGAAAGTGTTTTATAGTTGTTATCATTGACGGTCACATTGTAGTCACTTCCTGTCTGAGTAAGCCACTTACATACCTGATATTTAACTCTTTCAAGCTGAGAAATAAAAAAAAGGGACACAGTATAGTTATTTGTGTGCTAGGTACTGTACATACACATACTCATCATGCCACATGTCACTTGGGGTATCCTTTAATCACTATAATAAGCAGTTTTTATCAAATCGACAATAAGAACTGCCTCATTTCCACTGTAACCATTACATTCTCATTATTAAACCTGGGACAACTGACCACCAAGGGCAACACAGATATTTCTTTTAGTTACTTTGATAATTATGTATAACTGCAGTGGTTTCCTGTTGTAATGTAATACTCATGTCTGTCATAGTCACACGTTATTAGCATCGTATTTCCTTTTCTCTTATATTGTCACTAGGGATGACACTAGGAGATTATGGATATGTTGCCTGGACATTTGCATGAATTACATATGTAGAATGTTTGGCAGAAGCTGTAGTAATTCTCTGCTTTCAATGTATAGTATAGTTCATAAAAACCGGAGAAGCCAGACAGCAATCAATCCCCGGAATCAGAAGATTGCCTTCACTGTGATCCACGTATAAATCAAATGAAATAATTCTGTATCACCAACATGTGGAAAGTGTAACTGATATATCTGTGAGCTTTATTAATATCCTGCAGTCCATGTGTATGACAGAAAAAATCTATTTTTCTTATGTGCTTTCTTATACAGACATATTTGATATTAGTTATTTTCTCTCCAACCAATAATTTACAATATTTTCTTGTTTGCAATCTACTCTGCTTACGTCTCCCTGCTACTCTTCATACCAAGAAGCCATCATGTATCAGCTATTCCAGGGCTACATAATAAAGTATATGATCATTCCCATGAGACCAAGTAATGCATTGCATACAGGTCCTCACCTATGCTGCAAACTCTTGCAGTTGGAACCACAAACTGTTTTGGTGTAGAGGCCAGGGGCAAACCCAGGATTTTCAAGGGGGGGGGGGGGGGGGGGGGAGAGATTTATGAAAGGTCTCCCTCAGCCACACAGAATACAGTATAATAATATGGTAGGACATCATGCTGGGTACACAATGTAATTTCCCATCCGACTGAGAGGATCTGACAATTATTTCCTAAATGTTGTTGCTGCTCCATGCTCTGTACACTTGCTGCTGCTCTATGCTCTGTACAATCACTGCTGCTCCATGCACTGTACACACGCTGCTGTTTCATGCTCTGGACACACGCTGCTGCTCCAAAGTCAACTGTAAAAGTCAACTGTAGCAGGGAAAGAAAGGGGGCAGTGCTGTGAGCTGCAGGATGCCTGTAGATATTCTGGTATCTTATCTTGTGCCTGTCCCCACACACTGCACCAGCCCTGGTCTGAGGGGGGATTCTGGGCAGCTGTAATACTCCGTGTTTGCCTATGGGGGCCCTTCGTTGCCTATCACCCAGAGTGCCTATAGGAGAGTACTAGATACCCCAGCTTGATATCTCCCCGCCATAATCAAATTAAAGATCTCACTAAAATTGTCTATGAGGTCTCAGCAAGCCGCACATCATGGCTTGATCAAAGGAATTCCCAGAAGACATGAGAAAAAAAAGCTACTGAAAATCATTGGTCAGGAGTGGTGTACAAGTTAATCTCTAAAATGCTGGGGACCTGGTAAAGCACTGTGAGAGCATCAACCCAAGATGGACAAAACTTGTAACAGTGGTGAATTTGTCCAGTAATGGCTGTTTAAGAAATTTGTTCCTGAAGCAAATATTAAACTCATTTATAAAAGTCACAAACTATAATCTAAGGAATTACATACAGCTTTCAGCTCAGTAACCTAATTTGTCCACGATTCCACCAGTAAAAATATACCGGTCAAATTACAAGGCAAAAACCAGAGCGAAACAAAAATCTTGCAAAAGCCGGTTTAAAATTTGCCAAAAAAACCCCACCTTGATTACCCCTAAAATTATGGTATATTCCTGTGGACCTCAGCTAATGATTCAAATATGAAACTTTTAGGTAGATATACAACACAGCTCACTACAGCTAAAATAAACACCCACAGGTAAACCTGGTGATGATTGTGAGATGGTATGGGGATAATTTATTGCTTCAGGACATGGGTGACTATCTGTATTTGATGGAAACATGAATTTAGCTCTAAACCAGGCATGGGCAAACTCGGCCCTCCAGCTGTTACGGAACTACAAGTCCCACAATGCATTTGCCTTTATGAGTCATGACTGTGGCTGTCAGACTCCTGCAATGTATTTTGGGACTTGTAGTTCCTTAACAGCTGGAGGGCCAAGTTTGCCCATGCCTGCTCTAAACCAAAAATTACTCAGTGATCCAAACCAAAAAGAGCAAGTCCACTTGGAATGGCTAATCACAGTACCTACTTGAACCCCACTGGGTTATTGAGGTGTTATATTCACGGGGCAGTTCATAGTCAAATACCCTTCTCAGGGACACACAGGGAAAGACTGGCTCCTGACTGAGTGCTGATGGAGGAGAGGAGTTTGAACAGCTATTTATCCAATAAAGTTGCACTTTCATCTCAACAGGAAATAGAGTTACATATTCCAGCCAGTTAGATACTTTCAATATATTTTTTGCACAAAGTACTGACATGTAATCCAGAAAACTTTGTGTATCATATTGTCATATACATGGTATGCATGCAATGGGGCGTGCATGTAAAATGGGCACTGGACATAGGTGCTAGTAGAATATCCGAAATTCTGCCGATATTTTACTAAGGTTTTACCTAAGTCTAGCCCTACTATAAACTCTTTGTCTATCACTAACGGTCGCTTCTTGCCATAAATTCGGTGCCCAAATTATACACCGGGCTCCACTGTAGCCGCAATCAGGGGCATAGCAATAGCCATAGCAATCTCTATGGGGCCCTGGAGCAGAGGAGGCCCAGGTTGTACTTGATGTGTTCACTTTTAAATCAGACCAACACCCTCTGACTTTGTCTCTTAGCCCAAGGACTATACTCATTGTACATTGCATGGGAATGTCTACTGGCCAATCAACTCATATCCATAGGGTAGGGGCAGGTGGCATTGCTCAAGAGTACCTAGTTCTGAGGGCCCCATGAAAATTTTTTGCTATGGGGCCCCATAATTTCTTGCTATGCCACTGGCCGCAATTAACATTTCAGTCTACGGTGGTGCCCAAATGACCTGCCACGGCAACAGGAGCCTGAACTTAGAGCTTTAGATGTGCTGGTAGACCTCACTGCAATACTGTACTCCATTAATATAGCTTTAACTACACCAGCTCCCGCCACTATAGCAGCTGAGTACCGTGCAGAACCTGTGATTGTTGTGAGCCAATCACAGCGAGCGAAAAAATGTCTCTGGTCCCTAAGGTGCCAGAGATGTGCCACTCTGAATTGGTTAAACAATAGAAGAACACAGTTCAACTACACTCACTTTCCATGGCTGGAGATTAAATTCCTACAGCCTCTATCCTGATCCTGATATGTGTCAGCATTTGTTTGCTGTACCTGTGCTGAATTGTGATTCTTACTAATCTATACATAAGTACAGGAAACCTTTTTTACAGGAAGAGGCAGGCTTGCATGCGTCACCCCTCCCGATCCCTCCCCTTCCACGCCTCTTCCACACCCCTTAGGTGCGGTGCCTCCCAAACAAGCACTGTGAGTATCAGGGAGTGCTGACCCAGAAGTTCTTCTAGAGTTTTCTGAAATTAGATGCCAGATTTCATGGGGGAGCAGTTGATGAATGTGACTTTACTGGAAGAAAGAAAGATGACAGAGATAATCTACTGCTGGTAAGTATTCGGCTCATATGTGCATTTTATTGTTTTTAATCCAGGTCAATTGTCCTTTAAGACACAACCACAAATATTTTTAGGACTGTGACTTGTTCAAATGAAGGTGCAAGTCTGGCTGCTGCTGATACATTGATAAGTAATCTACGAAAACACTGGTGGAGGCACCCTCGAGATATTGCTATTAACTGTAAACTATTGTTTTAGGTAAGAGATATATGGTATTGCCTTACAGTCTCAGAAGAAAAAACAAGTTTATATGGAAAAAGTATTTAGGCAAGTGCATGCATTTAAAGCGGAACTGAAGATCTTCTAAAAATAAAGAGTTTCACTTACCTGGGGCTTCTGCAAGCCCCTTGCAGCTGTTCTGTCCCATGGTGCTCCTCAACAATCCTCTGTTCCTTGCCTCCAGCTAGTTTTGTTACTTGACTTGTAAGTCGAGGGTCCACTGTGCCTGCGCAGCCCTACAATGAGTATCCTTTTTCCGCATTCCCGCCTGCAATAGCACTATTGCGGACTGGAATGCGAAGAAGGATACGTGTGGCCAGAGACGCGCAGGCGCAGTGGCCTGTCGGCAAAACAGCAAGTAGCTGGTGGCGGGAGAAAGGAGGATCTGGCGCGGGACAGGACGGCTGCAAGGGGCTTGCAGAAGCCCCAGGTAAGTGAAACTATTTTTAGAAGATCTTCAGTTCCCCTTTAATCTTGGTTTATCCTTCTGAGAACAGCTCGGGGTTACCTAAAACCACCAGGAAAGTGTAGGGGATTGAAAGAGATCGGAAAGCTTTACTACTAAAAAAGGTAAGACAATATATATGCTACCTAAAACAATAGTTTACAGTTCATAGCAATACCTCAAGGGTGCCTTCATCAGTGTTTTCTTAGATTAGTCTATACCCCTCTGGGGTCTATAGTTGTGATGACCTTATGTCCTCAAAAAACTACAAAAAAGAGTGACAAACCAGCACCTGTACCGCACTCCTGGGATATCTTCCCACAAGCTCTGACGGTTGTTGCAAAGTTTTGCAACCCACCCTTGTGAGTAATATACTTTATACACACACACACACACACACACACACACACACACCTCAATATATCCACTTTTATAGCGATATCGCACTTTTGGATTCCAGGTCTCTCATTTACAGAAACTTAGAGGTTGCAGGTAACAACTAAGAATCGAAACTCCTTTCCACATTGATAAGCAGTCATTGTGCTTTGTAACTTGGTAGCAGGTAAGTAACTGCGGTAACACGAACCATGTCTAAAAGAAGGGGAGATGCTGGGGGGACACTATGACGTGTGTTTGTGTGTCATCTGTTGCTGACCATCTATCTTGTACTACAGCTAATTGGATATGGAACTATAAAATATGTTTGTGAATGGCATTAGCAGTCCCTGGTCCAGAAACATAAACATCCTGCTAAAATAAGGCCGTGTCCTTAGATTTATAGATTAGCTGGTTTGCGGGAGCTTCTAAGATCTGCAAAACTTAACGCTCCACTTATCAAACGTCTGTGCTCACAAATTACTCTAATTAGGAGCTGCTCGTTCTCTGCCGTCAGCAGACCAAATATAGAACCAGTTGCCAGATTTTTACTAAAGTCTGCATATAGGCTAAACAATCCATATTTAAAAAGAACCTGTGATAAAGTCACAGAAAGCAAAGCAACATTATGGAGGCCTATTTTCTTCTCTAGTTTTTAAAGGGTACCTTAAGTGAAATAAAGATGGCCAGTTTAACTTACCTGTGGCTTCTTCCAGCCCCTTGCAGTTCTTCAGGTACGTTGCTGTCGTTCTGCTCTGATTAGTAGTTGTGCCCCTCCCAAAGCTACATGCACGGCACTGGGCTGCACGGACGCATTCTGCGCTTGTGCAGTTCATAAAAATTGCAACTGCACAGGCGCCATAGGAGCGTGATGAAGGAGGCGCGCAGCTGGGATCTCACATGTGCAGTAGCCTGTGACTGGCTTAGCCGGCACAGGTTTCAGGAGAGCACAACTGCTGAATGGAGCAGAGCGGAATGACTGTGAGGGACCTGAAGGACTTCAAGTGGCTGGAAGAAGCCTCAGGTAAGTTAAACTGGCCACCTTTATTTCACTTTAGGTTTCATTGATGGTGATCAGTTTTTTTTGCTTTTTTTTCTAACAGAGAATTTTCACTATATTTTTTCACACCAAAAGGAGGTGTCCAGTATAAGTGTTGTAGAGCAACAAAAAATAAATAAAACCACTACATCACGGCTTTAAAAAAATCAACATAGAAATGCAGCATAACAATCAAAAGAAAAGTTAGCCAGGCACCAGAACCTACTCAACACCCCAACCATGCACTACTTGTATCTAGGAACAGGTGTCTCGTACAGAGATATTGGTCTGCAGGTTAGGAATAGTTGTGTCTGAAGCCTCTACCCAGGTACCACGAAAACTTCATAAACTTATTAGGCTGACTCCGGACCTGATTATACTGAGGCAGTACAGAACTGACCAGTTTTTTTACACTCCAGTGCTAGTAGTGTTGATTTCGACTGAAGTTTTCACTTTATAAACAAGGCTTTTTCCAAAGTTTATACAGCGCTCAAACTACTATTAACTGAATAGAACAAATTCAGCGCCTTAAAAACTAAAATTAACTGGATGTTCTATATTCAAGGGTGAGCAACTTTCCCCAACTTCAAAGACTGTCGAAAGCATAGATAGTACTTCCACAGCATGTAAGGTATTCTACACTGACTCCAGCTATCAACCTGTGAGACTAAAGCCTCATACTCACGGGGGACCTTTGTGGCTAGTCGCTAGCGTACAGGGGACGTGCACGTGACAGCTCCGCCCGTGTGACAGCTGTCCACACGTCTCTGCCCAAAGATAAACGGCGGAAGCTGTCACCGAAGGTTCCTCCCCCCTGCCGGAAGCTCCACTCACTGTGTGTGTGTGTGTTGCTGTCGCTAGTCCGCATACACACGGCGGACTAGCGACAGTTGCAGCGAAAGCTGTAGCAAGCGATTGACCAAGTCAATTGCCTGGCGACAGCTCTAATTGGCGACGGTTCGGGGCACGCGCGTCATACACACGGGCGACCTGTCGCCACAACACGCACGTGCCACGTAGTTGCGGTGACAGTTGTAGCCCGTGTGTATGGGCTATTACACCCACCAGTTGGCTAGGCGACATATCACAGCAGCCAATGAAAGCATGTGTGGCTTTCAAGGCTCTCCCTGACTTCTCTTTGTCCAAGTCTCCGTTATGGTGCCCATACATGGTACATTTTTTTCTATTTTAATATCCATTCAATTACACTTATTATTATTATTATTATTTTTGATCAGAGACATTTGATCAATTATTCCGTTTGGTCGAATAGCTTTTAAAATTATTTTTGAGGTACGATACACGAACGTTCAATTTTTCTGAAACCCCGAGAAAAAGGATTAAATATGAAGGAAAAAAAAAAGTTGGTTTATCTAATAGTATTTTATACAACTTACCATACACTATATACCATTTCACAATCACCCAGATTTTTCTAACATGTCCGATCAGATCTTTATCGAAAAAACAGAATAATTGTTAATTTTTTCTCTATCAAAAAAAAAAAGGGGGGATGCTTTTCAATTTTCACTCTGTTCAATCAATGTGGTCGAATAAACAGTAACCATAACACTGTACTGGTCGATTCCTTTTGTTGTTCAGTGTCCTCCGTAGTACCTCAACAATAATCAAACGCATCTCATTGCGCAGAGCTCACTGAAAATCATTAAATATATTCAAAATTGCACTTACATTCCATACGGCATATAATGAGTTTATGGAATATTGGAAGCGAGCGCGGTAATAACAGTGCAGGATATTTGGGCGCCGCTGGCGCCACCATAGACCGTAATAGGAATTACGGCTATAGCAGCGCACAGTGAGTAACTTCAGCGCCGTCACAGGACAGAGCTGAAATTACTTTTTAACCACTTGCCGACCGCACACTCAAAACGTGCGTCGGCAAAGTGGCAGCTGCAGGACCAGCGACGCAGTACTGCGTCGCCAGCTGCAGCCTAATTAATCAGGAAGCAGCCGCTCGTACGAGCGGCTGCTTCCTGTCAAATCACGGCGGGGGGCTCCGTGAATAGCCTGCGGGCCGCCGATGGCGGCTCGCAGGCTAGATGTAAACACAAGCGGAAATAATCCGCTTTGTTTACATTTGTACGGCGCTGCTGCGCAGCAGCGCCGTAAGGCAGATCGGCGATCCCCGGCCAATCAGCGGCCGGGGATCGCCGCCATGTGACAGGAGACAGCCTGTCACTGGCTGCACAGGACAGATAGCGTCCTGTGCAGCCGGATCTCCAGGAGGGGGCCAGGTAGGAGAGGGAGGGGGAGGATTTCGCCGCGGAGGGGGGCTTTGAGGTGCCCCCCCCGCCACCCACAGCAGGCAGGAGAGATCAGACCCCCCCAGCACATCATCCCCATAGGGGGGAAAAAAGGGGGGCAATCTGATCTCCCTGCCTGCACCCTGATCTGTGCTGGGGGCTGCAGAGCCCACCCAGCACAGATCACTCAAACCAGCGCTGGTCCTTAAGGGGGGGTAAAGGGTGGGTCCTCAAGTGGTTAAACACTATAATTCGGCCACCAGCAATAGCAGGCAGCCGAATTGCAACATTCCCGACCATCCACGTCGACCTGGAGGGGGAATAGTAAAGGGCGAATAGGAAAGCGAATGAGAGGAGAATAGTAATTAACGCTTCCGGGACTTGTGCAGAAGCAGGGTAATCCATATATCGGCTTTATCCTGCGGCCAAGTCTCCTGGCGGCGATTTCATCGGTACGGTATTGGAAGTGGGTTCTACACCACACGGTCTCCCGGGCTGACCGTTGTTCTGTAGACTCACAGCTCATCCACAAGTTGCAATCCTGCGGTGACCAGTTTCTTCACAGTGTGATTTATTCAGGGGAATAAGTCATGCTGTGACCAAACCGGTAGGGAGGAGTTCAGTGTGGACATCCATGAAGAGGAGTGCACACAAGGAGACAGCAGGATTGCGATATAATTCCACATCAGCTTTGTGGAAGGTTAGATTGTCACTCATTCTCTGCTGTCTGGGGGTAACTTCACATTTGTTTGAAGCAACAGACAGCCAAAGGCCCTACATTGCAGTTGATGAAGGCAACTTGATACAGGGAACTAGCCTGTTTAAACAATAATGTAATTTCCAGGAATGCTAAGGGCTCTTGCACGCTACATGCGATTCTGATTTGCGATTTTGCCCCGATTTTACATGCGATTCCGATTTGCGGTTTTTTAAAATCGGTACTGCATGCTACATTTTTCTTCTTGCGTTGATAGCATCCAGGGAAAATCAGAATTGCAAATCGGAATCGCAAATCGCTTTTGCAGTGTGCAGGGGGCCTAAGATACGCAGGTTCTGGGGTTTCTTACTTATAATCAGTGCCTAAACTGCATCTAACTAGACATGAGACTTGTAGAATTTATATGAAGTCAGAGGGTGCAGAGAGGCACACTTATCCAAGATGCTATTCCAGGTGCATAACCTTGGATAAACGGTCGGTTAGCACACCAGCTTCTTAACGAGCAAAATGTATTCTTCCAAGTCACATGTCAACACTAAGGTTGACAATTGTTTCGGGGCCACTAAGGGTCCCCTTCTTCAGAACAGTGCAGAAAAATGTTGCACTGTTCTGAAGAAGGGGACCCTTACTGGCCCCGAAACAATTGTTAACCTTAGTGTTGACATGTGACTTGGAAGAATACATTTTGCTCGTTGCGAAGCTGGCATGCTAACCGACCGTTTGTACTACTTGTAGAATTTATATATGAGTTGGCAACACTGTTAATTGGAACTCTTAGTGCTAAAGATCTGTTAGCTGCAGTGTGTACGTGTGCTCTGATCACACTGCTTGCTCAGCGCGGCCCAATGTTTATCTGCCCCCTAACCTTATAGTTTGACCCCTTGCATTAATATTGCTGTACAATGACTCTTGTTACCAAAATTAAAATGTATTTAGATTGCAGGGAATAGACTGCGTGCTTTATAGCTTCTCACTGGAGTAATGACCCCTGTGAAGGTCATTGCTCACTTTATCTCTCTCTCTCCAGCAGATGAATATTAACTGCTTGCTGCATGAATCTCTCAGAAAATGTTACACATACTGCAGTGAGGATAATAAAGCGACTATCCAACACTTTTTGTTCAATTTCCGAGTGGCCGCTAGGGCCAGTTTAAGCTTTATGGGGCCCCAGGCAAAAGTAAACCCCTCCCCCCTCAGCAAAGTCAGCCCCCAAGCCGGCTGCTGCCCCCCCCCTTCCAGGTGGTCTGCCAAGTCCTCAAGGCCCAATAATGAAGTGCGGATGCATTGTAATAACTCACCTGTCCAGGCGCTCTGCTCTGTCCAACGCTCCATCTTTAGCCCCACTTCCTCCCTCATCTCCATGCGGCACATGCGCAGATAACCTGCTCCGGGTCATGAAGAAGGGGCAGGCTGCAGCTGAGAATTCTGAGCACGGATGGAGCAGCGTGCCGGGACAGGTGAGTCATTACAATGCAGCCAGTCACACTGGGTGCAGGGGCCCCAAGGACCTCGGAGCAGTCAGGAGAGACCACCCAAGGGGATTGGGTGTTGTGGGGGCCCAGCAGAGGTCGGAGGCCCTGGGGAAACTGCCCTCTTTGCCTTAATAGCAGCGCCGGCCCTGGACTGGTTGCTGATGGGCTGAGTAATCTGTTGGTGTTTTACAACTCTTCAGGCACTTCAATAACCAGAACTTTTCCTGGCCGATCAATCTTATTTACATACAGGGATGGTATGAGAGGTGGAGCCCTTGTTACTTGTTTTCAGAACCTGGAACAGTCTAATGCTCGTCAGCAGGCTTTTCCGATTTTATCAGACTGTCTCAGTCAGGAACACTATGGAATGGTTGTTTTGCGCTTACAAAAAATAAAAGTAATAAAAGTAAGCAAAAGGAAATGAAAGGGTGATACGGCAAACGCTCCACAAGTGGTACAGCAGATAAGCGGTGCACGTGTATCACACAGCCTTGGTGATGTCACATTGAGACTGTTCATAGGTTAGTACCGGGGCATAACTATAGGTGAACAGCCCCTGTGATAGCAGGGGGGCCCAGAGCTGTAAGGTGGCCCCAACTACTACTTCACTCCCTCTGATAAAGGGGTCCATCCTTCAGATCAGGTGTTTTTGTGGCTACCCTTGTTATGGGTGAGTAGATCCTGCTGGCCACACTTGTTTTATGTCCCTTGCAAGATGGGCCCCCAGGCTGTGAGGGCCACCAGGGGTAGGCAAGGGAAAGGGAGTGAACACTGAGGGGCCCCATCAAAGTTTAGCTGGGGGCCCCCATGATTTATGGTTATGCCCCTGATTAGTACCAATGTCCTATGATATACGGCTTCCAGAAACTATGTGCTCCTTGGAGATCCATGATGTACAACGCAAAATACCATGGCTTCAATTCACTAAGCTTATCTCCTGTCTTTAATAACTCTTTCTAGAGTGGTTACCATGGTGATAAGGCATGTAGTAGTCAGGAAACATTTTACCTCAGGCAAACCTAAAGTTAACTCTTCTGTCTTTAAGTTAACTCTTCAATCCTTAAAATAACTCCAGAGTTAAAGACAGGCTGTTTATTAACTGCATGTGAAAATAACTACAGAGGAGGTAAAATAACTACAGAGGAGGTAACTTAACTACAGAGGAGGTAACTTAACTACAGAGGAGGTAACTTAACTACAGAGGAGGTAACTTAACTACAGAGGAGGTAACTTAACTACAGAGGAGGTAACTTAACTACAGAGGAGGTAACTTAACTACAGAGGAGGTAACTTAACTACAGAGGAGGTAAAATTAACTACAGAGGAGGTAAAATAACTACAGAGGAGGTAACTTAAAGAGACTCCGTAACAAAAATTGCATCCTGTTTTTTATCATCCTACGAGTTCCAAAAGCTATTCTAATGTGTTCTGGCTTACTGCAGCACGTTTTACTATCACCATCTCTGTAATAAATCAACTTATCTCTCTCTTGTCAGACTTGTCAGCCTGTGTCTGGAAGGCTGCCAAGTTCTTCAGTGTTGTGGTTCTGTGATGCATCTCCCCCCTCCAGGCCCCTCTCTGCACACTGTCTGTGTATTATTTAGATTAGGGCAGCTTCTCTCTTATCTTTTACAAGCTGGATAAATCCTCCTCTGAGCTGGCTGGGCTTTCACATACTGAGGAATTACATAAAGGCAGAGCTGTCTGCACTCTGCAGGAAGAAACAGCCCGACACTTCAGTGGAAGATAGCTGCAGGGGGAAAGAAACACACAAATGATCTCTTGAGATTCAAAAGGAAGGTGTAAGGCTTGGTGGTGTATTCTCCACAGTCAGCATGCAACGCATGAGCTGGCGTGGAGGAGGTACACACACTAGCACCAGGAAACAGGCTATCCCTAGTATAGTGGAGGGGAGGACTGACTCCAATAGGAGATTGTGGCGCACAGAGCCGGTGCAGATCCGACAGCCACAAACAATGCTTTCGCTATAACGTCTCAGCGCAAAGTAGCGCTGAGCGCACAAACCAGAACTGAGGATATCAGGACAGGTAGACAGAATGAACGCTTGCTAGCTAGCGGCTACTTAGCGACAGCAAGCGTCCAAAACCAGACAGACTGGAATGAGGCAGCCAATGCGTTGCGGCGATGGCGTGCCTCACAAAGACAGGACAGGATGGTCAGGAAATAGCAGGATTGAGATAGAAGAACGTAACACAGATAAATATACAATAAGTATGTTTTCCTAGCGTATTACAATTACAGCTATCAATGAAACTATTTGTTACGTCTGACTAACATATGTATATATCGGCAATGAACCGATATATGACATAAGCAGGAACGCTGACTAGGAATGGAGTAACACAGGGAACAGGACTCAGAAGGATTCGCTATCTCTTCGCAGAGATGAACGCAATCCACAAACAGTAACAGAACAGGATTCAGAAGGATTCGTTATCTCTTCGCAGAGATGAACGCAATCCACAAACGGTAACAGGACAGGATTCAGAAGGATTCGTTATCTCTTCGCAGAGATGAACGCAATCCACAAACAGAACCAGGAGCAGGGTAACTACCTCAGCACGGGTGGTCACGGTACGCGCAACCTACCAAAACGTGCTGGAAAGCTGACTAACTGCACACAGGATATAAACAGTTCGTGTACGTATACATCAGCGACACTGATGTATCACGTAACACAAATACAAGGAAAATAATAAACGTGCTGGTATGCATATATATTGGCAATGAACCAATATATGATGCAAAGACCAGCAAAGTATCTTTAACAAGAAACACGATCGGGGGCTAAAGCGACAGCAAGGCAGGCTTAAGCTGAAGCTATGAAAACCCAAGGAAACCCTGCAGGAAGCAGATCTTTATACTGAGGTCATCCAATGGGAGCAGACATGCAGATTCCCACACAGGTGAATGATAATCAGTCACAAGCTGACAGCAGGGAAAGACAGACAAGGCTATGCAGCTTGCATGGAAATAGATCAGAACTGCCTGAGCTGCAGCACTACTACTTCCAGTAATAGCTGCTGCAGCAGCGATCATTACAGTACCCCCGCCTTTAAAAGCGGATTCCAGACGCTTTTCAAAACCGAAATTCCCAACAAAACAGTCTGACTGATAATTCATGATGACCGGGACAGCCCGGCAAGACCGAATTCCAGAATCAGTCCCCACAAGACTGGACCCATCAGAACCAGAACCTACAGAACCATGCCCATCAGTACTACAAGCCCCAGTGTGACACCCATCAGAACCATGATTTCCAGAAGAAAGCCCTCCGAAATTCCCTGAGCGATACCCACCGCCTTCCAGGAACCGTTCAGAAACGCCAAAGCCTTTGCAATGCCCACCAGTACTGTCTTTACCAACACAAAACCCACTGTTGAACCAGTCCAAGGCACCAGGACAAGTTTTCTCAGAGACCTCCCAGAACACCTTGAAGCTCCAAAGAGATCCCCATAGGTCAGAATGCCCCTTAGGCTCACATGGAGAACTATCAAGAACCCCTATGGAACCTAGGGCAATTCCCGAGTCAGGGCCAGAAGGACAAACATCAATATCAGGGCTTTCAGGGACCAGAACCATCTCTGGGCATGCAGGCAGACTGGCAACATCAGAACGTGTTCCCACTAAGGAAGCATCAGAGCACGCTAACACCTTAGACACACTTGGGCATTCTGGCACACAAAGAACATCTGGGCACACCGGCACAAGAGACACCTCTGGGCATGTCAAGGAACTGTGAGCCTCAGGGTCAGCCAAGACAGGACCAAAACCAGGACTGGCCAAAAAAAAATCATCATGACTAAACTTCGCAACCACTGGACTTTTACACGAGAATGCTGGATCAGACTTAGATGTCGCTGATTCCAGCAAAGTCAGTAACAAATCAGATTCAGGGGCACCAACAAAACAGGACAAATCTTCTGATGTATGCACTGAACCAGATAGGGACTCCACAACTACCTCTGGACTGGACAGAGACTCATTTAATACACTGGATTGGAGCTCATGAGGCGCTGCAGAACAAGTCAGTATTGCAGCAGCCCCCACTGGACTAGGCAAAACTGAGGAATTCCCTGGACAGGAAGGGGACTCTGGAACCTCTGCCACAGCGGCCAGAGAACTAGAATCTTTCAGGATACAGGGCTGGGTTTCAGGAACACTCATCAGACCGGACTGAAATTCTGAGATTTCTATTATTTTGACCAGAGAATCAGAATTATCCATGTTACAGGGCAAGACTTCTGAAACATTCAGAGGACAGGGCTGGAGTTCCTCGGCTGTTACAACACTGGAGAGGGACTCAACAACATTGGTTAAATCAGACTGTGTACAGGGCAAGGTATCTGACACACTTGCTGACGAGGACAATATTTCAATGGCTTCTGCTTTGCTGGGCAGAAATTCATCAAGTTTTATTAGAGCAGACTGTAATTCCAAAACAGCTGCTAGACAAGTGAATATTACTGCAACACCAACTGAGGTAAGCAGTGCTTCAGCCTCCTCTGCTAGAGGGTTTAAAGTATCCAAAATACTGGGTGAAGCATAAGACTCTGCGACCACAGCTTCACTGGACAGGATCACTGAACAGTCCATATTGCAGGGCAAAACCATGGAAGCACCTGCTGGACAGCATAATGATTCTGTGACCTGAGTTTCATTGGAGAGATCTACTGCACAATTCATGGTACAGGGCAAATTTATTGGAAAATTTTCTGAACAAGGTAATAATTCTGCGATTTCAGGTTCACATAGCAGATGCTCTGAGCTATTCACGAAACTAGAGCGAGGTGTAGAAACAGGAAGATCAAGACACAATGTTTGCGCATCTGAATCACCATTCATTTGTAAAATTGGAATATTCAGATGCTGGGGTTCTGAGGATTCTAGACAGGATTGCTGGGACTCGGAAACTGATGTAGTGCATCTATTGGCATCTGCTGGATCAGACAGGAGTTGAACTTTATTAACACAGGTAATTTCTGCAGAAGTGTTTGCAGAGACAGGCAAGATTTTTCTGGTGTCTGTTTCACTGAACAAAGAGTCATGAGTACTGGCTAGGTTGGACTCGGAAGTCAGCAGGACCTCTGGATTCTCTGCTGAGAAATTTGCGCAGGGCAAGGTTAAGAATGTATCAGTGGCTTCTGTTTTACTGGGAAGTAACACTGAGTTATCCATGGTACAGGGTGGAATTGCAGGAACTTCAATTTCACACAAAAAGAGCTCCGAATCACCTGCTGAATCAGCGAAAGGTGCTGAAGCAGGCGGGTCAGAACGCCAAATTTGCGAATTCGGAGTCACATAAAAATCATCCAAAATCAGTTCCCACACATCAATCAAGGGAGCCACACAGTCATACCTACACACACCAGCCTCTATTAGGTTATAGGCTGACTTAATGCATGCGTTCAATACCATTTCACTTTTTGCACTGTAAAATTGACAAAATGAACTTGAATCATTCTTCCATTCACAGACCAGGGCTTCCATCTCTCCCCTCTCGAATGGAGGATCCCATGCATACTTAACAGCGAAACATTTAGGCTGATCACAGTCTGCAGATATGATTGTGGCAGGCACATGTATAGGGTTAATTAGCAGGTGATTGGCAGATTCCTTATTCTTAAGAATCTCCAATACCTGTAGCAAGTGTTGAACTGTAGTGTATGCAAACTTCCCTTGGTTCACAAATAAGTTGATTTGTTCAATACTCTGTAATATCTCATCATAATCATACTCAGATAATTCTTTTAAACAAAAATCTTTATTTTCCCTAGCCAGGGAGGAAAGTTCATAAGTAGTTTCATAAGTCCATTTAACTCCCCTGAAAGACAATTGCATTTCATTATCTGTTAATGGCAGAATCTCATTATAGGTCTCAGTCGCTAAGGATAACGATTCTGCAGATTGGACACGTTTCTTAGAACGTTTGCGTTTTGCCTTTGACCTTGCGGTTTTTGGTGATTTATTCAAAGCTGCAGGAAAATTATCAGTAACACTTTCTGCTTGCTGCTCATTCTTGCAAGCAATTGAAGGAGCAGCTGATTGGCCTGCTGCCAGGAGTTCATTAAGAGGAAAAGGCAATGGATCTATGCGCAACCAGTTATGGATCACAAACGCTAGAAATTCCAGCGGTCTATCTTTCAAATCGGAATGATTGAGAACATCAAATGCCCACTGGAATAATTCCCCTTTAAACAAAATATAACTTAGTTGGAGTGCCCAGGTTGAAACAGGAGTCGCTTGGAGATCAGGATTGGTCAGGAACCTGGCACATTCAGAGAAAAACTCATTTTCTGTTTCAGAGCTAAGTTCTTCAAATTTCTTAAAGGAACAGGAACCATAATTAACAGTGTCATACTTTCTGGGAATCCCCCCCACAATGGGGATTGGTAATGGGGTTTTCATAATGTAAGGCTTGGTGGTGTATTCTCCACAGTCAGCATGCAACGCATGAGCTGGCGTGGAGGAGGTACACACACTAGCACCAGGAAACAGGCTATCCCTAGTATAGTGGAGGGGAGGACTGACTCCAATAGGAGATTGTGGCGCACAGAGCCGGTGCAGATCCGACAGCCACAAACAATGCTTTCGCTATAACGTCTCAGCGCAAAGTAGCGCTGAGCGCACAAACCAGAACTGAGGATATCAGGACAGGTAGACAGAATGAACGCTTGCTAGCTAGCGGCTACTTAGCGACAGCAAGCGTCCAAAACCAGACAGACTGGAATGAGGCAGCCAATGCGTTGCGGCGATGGCGTGCCTCACAAAGACAGGACAGGATGGTCAGGAAATAGCAGGATTGAGATAGAAGAACGTAACACAGATAAATATACAATAAGTATGTTTTCCTAGCGTATTACAATTACAGCTATCAATGAAACTATTTGTTACGTCTGACTAACATATGTATATATCGGCAATGAACCGATATATGACATAAGCAGGAACGCTGACTAGGAATGGAGTAACACAGGGAACAGGACTCAGAAGGATTCGCTATCTCTTCGCAGAGATGAACGCAATCCACAAACAGTAACAGAACAGGATTCAGAAGGATTCGTTATCTCTTCGCAGAGATGAACGCAATCCACAAACGGTAACAGGACAGGATTCAGAAGGATTCGTTATCTCTTCGCAGAGATGAACGCAATCCACAAACAGAACCAGGAGCAGGGTAACTACCTCAGCACGGGTGGTCACGGTACGCGCAACCTACCAAAACGTGCTGGAAAGCTGACTAACTGCACACAGGATATAAACAGTTCGTGTACGTATACATCAGCGACACTGATGTATCACGTAACACAAATACAAGGAAAATAATAAACGTGCTGGTATGCATATATATTGGCAATGAACCAATATATGATGCAAAGACCAGCAAAGTATCTTTAACAAGAAACACGATCGGGGGCTAAAGCGACAGCAAGGCAGGCTTAAGCTGAAGCTATGAAAACCCAAGGAAACCCTGCAGGAAGCAGATCTTTATACTGAGGTCATCCAATGGGAGCAGACATGCAGATTCCCACACAGGTGAATGATAATCAGTCACAAGCTGACAGCAGGGAAAGACAGACAAGGCTATGCAACTTGCATGGAAATAGATCAGAACTGCCTGAGCTGCAGCACTACTACTTCCAGTAATAGCTGCTGCAGCAGCGATCATTACAGAAGGGTGTATACAGCCTGCTTGTGTATGGATGTATTTTCTATGTGTGGACATACTGTACATCAACCTACTTCCTGTTTCGGTGGCCATTGTTTGTTTATAAACAAACTTTTTAAAACTGTTTTTAACCACTTTTAATGCGGCGAGGAGCGGCGAAATTGTGACAGAGGGTAATAGGAGATGTCCCCTAACGCACTGGTATGTTTACTTTTGTGCGATTTTAACAATACAGATTCTCTTTAAGGAATGAAGAGATAAGATAGCTCTCTCTTATGTGGAGGTAAGTTTTCTCTTGTCTTATTATCTCCAGCATGATCTTAATGAATTGAGGCCAATGCCTCTGATGAAGTGGCCTGAGAGCCATGAAACGCGCGTTAGGCTTATAAGACATATTGGCCTCAATTCACTAAGCTTTTCTCCTGTCTTTAATAACGTTTCTATAGTTATCACCATGGTGATGAGGCATGTCGTATTCAGGAAACATTTTACCTCAGGCAAACCTAAAGTTAACTCTTCTGTCTTTAAGTTAACTCTACAATCCTTAAAATAACTCCATAGTTAAAGACAGGCTGTTTATTAACTGCGTGTGAAAATAACTACAGAGGAGGTAAATTAACTACAGAGGAGGTAAATTAACTACAGAGGAAGTAAATTAACTACAGAGGAAGTAAATTAACTACAGAGGAAGTATATTAACTACAGAGGAGAGGAAGTAAATTAACTACAGAGTAAGTATATTAACTACAGAGGAAGTATATTAACTACAGAGGAGGTAAATTAACTACAGAGGAGGTAAATTAACTACAGAGGAGGTAAATTAACTACAGAGGAGGTAAATTAACTACAGAGGAGGTAACTTAAGGAATGAATAGATAAGATCTCTCACTGTGTGGAGGTAAGTTTTCTCTTGCCTTATCTCCAGCATGATCTTAGTGAATTGAGGTCATTGTATTGGATTGGACTTGTATATTTTAAATTGATGAAGTAAAAGTTATTTTGCACTCAATACTGTATACTGCTATGTACCCAGTGGCGGACACAGCCAGCAGTGGGCCCCTGTGCAAAATTGTAATTGTGGGCCCCCTATGACCTGCGGCGCGCGTAGCGCGCCGCGGCAAAATATGGGCGTGGCTACAACCTGCGGCGCGCGAAGCGCGCCGCGGCAAAAATTAGTGGACAGAACCTGCGGCGCGTAGCGCCGCGGCAAAAAAATGGGCGTGGCAATGACCGGATGAGGGCGGAGCTAACTGTAACTTAAAGCGAACCCGGGGTGAGGGTTTATTTCCTTTTAAACAATACTAGTTGCCTGGCGGCCCTGCTGATCTATTTGGCTGCAGTAATAAACTGAATTACACCAGCAACAAGCATGCAGCTAATCTTCTCAGTTCTGACAATATTGTCAGAAACCCCTGACCTGCTGCATGCTTGTTCAGGGTCTATGGTTGAAAGAATAAGAGGCAGAGGACCAGCACGGCAGCCAGGCAACTGGTATTGCTTAAAAGGAGAGAAATATGGCAGCCTCAATATTATTCTCACCTCAGGTTCCCTTGAAAAGTGCAACGCAAAGACAGTGGGCCCAAGTTTTGGTGACCCTTTCCCCAGAAAATTCACATAATTGTGCAGGTTTTCTCAAGAAAATACACATATATGCCCAGAAAATACGTGCAATCATGTCGGCAGATATGCCCAGAAAATACGTGCAATCATGTCGGCAGATATGCCCAGAAAATATGTGCAATCAAGTCGGCAGATATGCCCAGAAAATACGTGCAATCAAGTCGGCAGATATGCCCAGAAAATACGTGCAATCAAGTCGGCAGATATGCCCAGAAAATACGTGCAAACAAGTCGGCAGATATGCCCAGAAAATACGTGCAAACAAGTCGGCAGATATGCCCAGAAAATACATGCAATCAAGTCGGCAGATATGCCCAGAAAATACGTGCAAACAAGTCGGCAGATATGCCCAGAAAATACGTGCAATCATGTCGGCAGATATGCCCAGAAAATACATGCAATCATGTCGGCAGATTTGCGAAGAAAATACATGCAATCATGTGGCAGACCTGCCCAGAACATACACCTGCTAATATAAATAAAACAAAAACATTTACTCACCTGCAGCAGCAGACCTCCTGTCCCAGCCTCCATCCGGCGCGCAGCTCCCATGGGTGGTTGGGTGGATAGGTAGCCTAGTGGGTGGGTGAGTGGGTGGGTGGGTTGGTAGCCTGGTTGAGTGGGTGGGTTGGTAGCCTGGTGGGTGGGTGGGTAGGTAGCCTGGTGGGTGGGTGGGTAGGTAGCCGGGTGGGTAGGTAGCCTGGTGGGTGGGTGGGTAACTAGCCCGGTAGGTAGGTAGGTAGCCCGGTGGGTGGGTAGGTAGGTAGCCTGGTGGGTGCGTGGGTAGCCGGGTGGGTGGGTAGGTAGCCTGGTGGGTGGGCTGGTAACTAGCCCGGTAGGTAGCCGGGTGGGTGGTTAGGTAGGTAGCCGGGTGGGTGGTTAGGTAGGAAGCCTGGTGGGTGGGTAGCCGGGTGGGTGGGTAGGTAGGTAGCCGGGTGGGTGGTTAGGTAGGTAGCCGGGTGGGTAGGTAGGAAGCCTGGTGGGTGGGTAGGTAGCCGGGTGGGTAGGTAGGTAGCCGGGTGGGTAGGTAGGAAGCCTGGTGGGTGGGTAGGTAGCCTGGTGGGTGGGTAGGTAGGTAGCCTGGTGGGTGGGTAGGTAGCCTGGTGGGTAGGTAGGTAGCCGGGTGGGTAGGTAGGAAGCCTGGTGGGTGGGTAGGTAGCCTGGTGGGTGGGTAGGTAGGTAGCCTGGTGGGTGGGTAGGTAACCTGGTGGGTGGGTTGGTAACTAGCCCGGTAGGTAGCCGGGTGGGTGGTTAGGTAGGTAGCCAGGTGGGTGGTTAGGTAGGTAGCCGGGTGGGTGGTTAGGTAGGTAGCCGGGTAGCCGGGTGGGTGGGTAGGTAGCCTGGTGGGTGGGTTGGTAACTAGCCCGGTAGGTAGCCGGGTGGGTGGTTAGGTAGGTAGCCGGGTAGGTAGGTAGGTAGCCGGGTGGGTAGGTAGCCGGGTGGGTAGGTAGCCGGGTGGGTGGTTAGGTAGTTGAGTGGGTGGTTAGGTAGGAAGCCTGGTGGGTGGGTAGGTAGCCGGGTGGGTGGTTAGGTAGTTGGGTGGGTGGTTAGGTAGGAAGCCTGGTGGGTGGGTAGGTAGCCGGGTGGGTGGTTAGGTAGTCGGGTGGGTAGGTAGGTAGCCGGGTGGGTAGGTAGCCGGGTGGGTAGCTATCCGGGTGGGGGGCCCGACTCCTATCCTCCCTCCCTCCCTTCCTTCCTCACCTCGGGGGGCCCCCTCCCGATATGCGCGGCGGGAGAGTGAGCGGCAAATGCAGGAAGTCTTCAGGGCTCTCCAGGCATCCGCTAGAGGCCCAGCCGCTGAGTCTCCAATATGTCTCCAACTGGAGACATATTGGAGACCAAGCGGCTGGGCCTCTAGCGGATGCCTGGAGAGCCCTTCCTGCATTTGCCGCTCGCTCGCTCTCCCGCCGCGCATATCGGGAGGGGGCCCCCGAGGTGAGGGAGGGAGGGAGGATAGGAGTCGGGGGGCCCCCGGGAATAAAATAATAATAAAAAAAAAAAATATTAAAAAAAAAAAAAAAAGTACTTAATGCCATGGGCCCCTGAAGAAAACGGAACTTCAGGGGCCCTCGTGCGGCGGCACGGCCTGCACGGCCGTATGTCCGCCCCTGTATGTACCCACATAAGACTGTGTCCAATTTTAACCTTATTTTTGTATGCTTGCATTGCAAAGCTGAACTAATGTTTTCCGTTAACCTTTTGTGCAATATAAAGAGCTGAACTGTAAACATTGCTAATTCCTAAACAACACTGGAATTTTATTTTAAAAGTGGAACAGACGTGTTTATGTACGTTTCCTTTTTTTAGGACATCAGTGGCGTAGCTAAGGAGTTTTGGGCCCCAGTGCAAGTTTTACATTGCCCCCCCCCCCCAGCACTCTATACATAATTGATACGGCGCACCTAAACTTGCTAAGGACAATCACAGCATTAGAGGTGCCAGCAGAGGATGGGGAACAGTTTGTTAGTGATTACCTCTATTCAAAGCATCTATAGAAGTGATCATTACCAGCACAGAACCAATAGAGAGCTAAAACTGCTGTTGAGGTCCCTTGGGGTCCCTTGCAGTCGCAACCTCTGCATCCCTTGTTGCTACGCCAATGCAGCAGGGCTGTGGAGTCGGTCCAAAAATCCACCGACTCCGACTCCTCAGTTTAGGATTCCACCGACTCCGACTCCTCGACTCCGACTCCTCTAATTTGCATATTACAATTTTGTTGATTAAAAGTATGTAACATGAAATTCGTCTCTTAACTGCCAACGCTTAGGAATTTTACAAGACAACTGAAGTGAGAAGGATATGTAGACTACTATATTTATTCCCTTTAGACTAAAACTAGTCCTTGGTAAGAGTACTTGTAAAAGGTACAACCGGAACAAAGAACATCTATCAGGCCCTAGGCAATGTAAGTGTGGGTACATGTAAGAATGATGTGCAGGTACTCTGCAGGGGAATGAGGAGATTGTAAACAGACAACACCTCTGTGTTCAATGTGCACAGCATTCTCAGTGGATTCCCTGCAGCTCTGTGGGGAGTGCATATGTAGAGTATAGTACTACTGTGTAACAAAGTAAACCTGAGACAGATGAAATTAAAGTTTTATACATACCTGGGTGCTTCCTCCAGCCGCCTTCAGGATAATCAGTCCCTCATTGTCCTCCTCCACCACCTGGATCTTCTGCTATGAGTCCAGGTACTTGAGCCAGTCGGGCGTAGTGCGCATGCACACACTCCGCTGCCAGGAGCATACTACACCTGTGCAGCACTATTGCGCAGGTGCAGAATGTTCCTGGCTGTGGGAGCGGCATGCGGCCGGACAGCGCTGACTGGCTGAATTACCAGGACTCATAGCAGAAGATCCGGGTGGTGGAGGACAGCGAGGGACTGATTAGCATGAAGGGGGCTGGAGGAAGCCCCAGGTATGTATAAAACTTTACTTTTCATCCGTCTCAGTTACCCTTTAATTTGTAGTCACCAAACCAAATTTTAACAACATATCAAATTATTTGATTTCATCAGCAAAGGGAGTGCGTACATTTGCATAAATCAGCATCAATGCAGATTTATTTCCATCTCGTTGACCATCTCTATTAGTGACACAGCTACACATAAGGCTTTATTCTTACAGCATAGATGTTATTTAGTATATATAAGAGATTCCTGTGTACACATCATATATACTGTACAGTCACAATCAGATGTGTATATCTGACCTTAAAAATATGGGGACTGCTTTATTGAAGCAGCACAAGTAACAAATTTTGATTGGTTTATTTCATTTTTGTGGACTAAGCACAGCTATTACTGTATATATACTGTATATATAAATTATTTATGATGACTATTATCTGAGAAATAGAACATTTTATCATATTTTCTATTTTAATTACAGTTACAAATTCATTAGGAGTCGGAGTCGGTGCATTTTTTCCCGACTCCGACTCCAGGCACCCAAAATTGCCCGACTCCACGACTCCGACTCCGACTCCACAGCCCTGCAATGCAGGACACCTTTTCCCTGTTATGAATGGTAAAATTATTGGTTAAACAAAGCATGTCTCTTACATGTTAATCCTTAGTAGCATTGAATTTCACAAGTTCTCTGTATAGATGTAGAAAAAATATTTTCCAGGAACAGAAACTGGACACCTGTGCATATGAAACAATATACTGTATGCTCCAGAGCGGTGCATCTGCCTGACTAGCTCCCAAGCTATACATTTATAAGACTTGGATTTTTTCACTTTCGGTAAAGGTGAACAGGGAAATACGCCATTTCTCACGCTTTCATATTTGATGCAGCTGTTCCAGAGACATTTCCTTTTGAAAAATCAGTCACATGATACAGAGTTGGAGTTTCTTCTCCACCATAGAGCCATCATTTGACCCATCCCTACATCCACTCCCTCCTATGGACAGTCAGTTATGCTCCTCCCTAACTCTATTTTGGGTGGTGACAGAATAGGGGGAGGAGTTTGTACAGAACACAGACTGATTTTTAACCTCTCCAAGCTAAATCTTGGCTGAATCTGACATGGGCACAGAAGTCACCATTGTAAACCTAGACAGCCAGGTTAGAAAAGCATAATAATACTAAAATAGTTTATGTGCAGTGCACAAAGTTTGCACATTGCAAATTATGGTATACAGTATTCCACATAATATGCATAAGAAGAAAAACACAAACCTGAATTAGGGCTTTCATAAGTCTTCTGTCCTATCATGGGTGAAATTTTATAAAAACTTTTATGACGTTTAAGAAAATTCTCTTCTGCTCCCCCAGGAGCTCAATAAAATGAAACTATGCAGATGCAATGTTGTCATTGAGCCCGGAAAAAATGTACTTCCTTTGCCAAGCTGAATTTAACCCTTCAGTTCCTTTATAGGCAACTTTAGAAGTTAGCTAGGTCATTTCAGCAACAATCTACTGTGTATACAAATCCCCCCCAATATTGATCTTTTGATCCTGCTTCTTCGCCTTGGTTAGCATAGTGACTTATGGAGGCCATACATATATAGACGACCTAGCAAAGAAATGAACAGCGCTACTTAAAAACAGATGAGTGCCTACCTGCAAAAGAGTGCAAGCCCCACTTATGGGATAAAATACACACTGAGCATACACATGGCCTGTCTACCACTTGGAGGATGTTAGTTTCCTATAACAGCTTGCATGCAACTTGTTAAGTACTTGTCCTTCCCACTGTCGAAGAAGTCTTTCCTCCATGGGAGGGGACCTAACACTAACTAAATCCTACCTATGCATATGCATAGCCTGGGCGCGCTACCAAGTGAAATTGAAAATTGCGCAAAAAAGTGGGATCAGCGCATCACCAGGCCGCCTCTGAATGGCCTCTGCTCAGAGATGCGCTGAGCCCCCCCAGAAACTACAAACGCACCTGGAACCCAAACAGAGGCTCTGCATATACACCAAAGGCAAAAATGTTAAGTGGGAGCAGCTGACCAGAAATGAATTAAAACATAGCAAAGAAATGAACAGCGCTACTTAAAAACAGATGAGTGCTTATCTACAAAAGTGTGCAAGCCCCACTTATGGGATAAAATACACACTGAGCATACACATGACCTATCAACCACTTGGAGGATGTTAGTTTCCTATAACAGCTTGCATGCAACTTGTTAAGTACTTGTCCTTCCCACTGTCGAAGAAGTCTTTCCTCCATGGGAGGGGACCTAACACTAACTAAATCCTACCTATGCATATGCATAGCCTGGGCGCGCTACCAAGTGAAATTGAAAATTGCGCAAAAAAGTGGGATCAGCGCATCACCAATTTTTGCATTTGGTGTATATGCAGAGCCTCTGTTTGGGTTCAAGGTGCGTTTGTAGTTTCTGGGGGGGCTCAGCGCATCTCTGAGCAGAGGCCATTCAGAGGCGGCCTGGTGATGCGCTGATCCCACTTTTTTGCACAATATATAGACGACCACCAGCTCAACCATTAGATAGATCCCTCCCTGAACAAATCTCAGAGAGGGATCTATTAGCGACCCATATACTGTACACCTGCAACTGAAAAGACTAAAGATGTCACCATCTGCGATTAATTTCAAAATGTAAATCAGGGAGAGGAAAGATTTTACAATGGGCAAACACTGACTAAATTATTAATAAATTAATATTGTAAAAAAAAATAAAAAAATAGGCAATTAACTACTTGCCGACCGCACAATGCCAAAGTGGCATGCCCAGGACCACGTAACGCCAAGTGGCGCTGGGTCCTGGGACTCTAGCTGGCCAGGGATCGCGCGCTGTAATTACGCGCGCATCCGCCGGCAATAGGCTCCGCCCACCCGCAACGTCAACCCGCCGGCCGTTCGGAAGCGCCGGCGGGTTGTTAACCCCTCGATCGCCGCAATGCAAGCGTATAATACGCTTTGTAATGTATACAAAGCGCATTATACAGGCTGCCTCCTGCCCTGGTGGTCCCAGTGATCGAGGGACCACCAGGGCAGGCTGCAGCCTTCCCTGTCTGCACCCAAACACACTGATCCTGCCCCCCCTGCCCTCTGATCGCCCATAGCACCCCTCAGACCCCCCTGCCCACCCCTCAGACCCGTTTGCACCCAATCACCCCCCTAAACACCCATCAATCACTCCCTGTCACCATCTGTCAACCCTATTTTTTAGATTAGGTCCTAAACTGCCCCCTGGGGGCTCCTGATCACCCCCCCCCCCTCAGACCCCCCTGTGTACTGTATACATATATCCTCCTCTGTCAATCACAAATCAATCACCCCGTCACTGTCACCCATCAGCTCAGACCCTAACCTGCCCCTTGTGGGCACCTGATCACACGCCCACACCCTCAGATTGCCCACAAACCCACCCTCAGATCACCTCAGAAAGTGCATTGTTTACATCTGCTCTCCCCTCTAATCACCCAGTGATCACCTATCAAACACCCCGTCACCACCTGTCACTGCTACCCATCAGATCAGACCCTAATCTGCCCCTTGCGGGCACCCAATTACCCGCCACACCCTCAAATAGCCCCCAGACCCCCTCTAATCAACTCGCCAGTGCACGGCTTGCATATATTCTCCCCTGTAATCACCTACTGATCACCTATCAATCACCCCGTCACGCCCTGTCACTGCTACCCATCAGATCAGACCCTAATCTGCCCCTTGCGGGCAACCAATCACCTGCCCACACCCTCAGATAGCCCCCCCAGACACCTTCTGATCACCTCCACAGTGCATTATTTACATCTGTTCTCCCCTCTAATCACCCACTGATCACCCATCAATCACCCCCTGTCGCTGCTACCCATCAGATCAGACCCTCATCTGCCCCTTGCGGGCACCCAATGACCTGCCCACACCCTCAGACCCCCTTCCGATCACCTCCCCAGTGCATTGCTTGCATCTATTCCCCCCTCTATTCACACCCTGAGACACCCATCAATCACCTTCTGTCACCCCCTAGCACACCTACCCATCAGATCAGGCCCTAATTTGCCCCGTGTGGGCTCCTGATCACTCGGCCAAACCTTCAGATCCCCCTTAGACCCCCTTCCGATCACCTCCCCAGTGCATTGATTGCATCTATTTTCCCCTCTAATCACCCCGAGACACCCATCAATCACCTCCTGTCACCACTTGTCTCCCCCTAGCACTCCTATGCATCAGATCAGGCCCTAATCTGCCCCCTGCAGGCTTCTGATCACCCGGCCAAACCCTCACCCGCCCCACCGCAGTGACAGAATTTTTTTTTTCTGATCACTGCTGGTACGACTTAATTGTGGCTGAGACCAACCGTTATGCCACACAATACGCAACCGCCAATCCAAGAAGCTACTATGCCCAGCCTTTTTGGTGGAAGCCACTCCAAGTTTCCGAACATAACATTTTTTTGGGGCCTTCTCCTTAACATGGAGTCAAAAAGAATGTATTGTTACGCACCCAATACATCACATGCTCATGTTCTCTGCTGCCATGTCCAGGTCACGATTTGAGAACATCCTGCACTTCCTGCACTTCAGTGTCAATACAAACTGTCATCTAAGAGGCCACCCTGCTTATGACCGGTTCCACAAAATTCAGCCCTTCATAGACCACCTGTCATCAAAATTTGCAGATGCTTATACTCCTGGTCATTTTGAGGCATTTGGTTTCCAGACTACTCACGGTTTTAGCCCCCTAAAATGCCAGGGCAGTATAGCAACCCCACAAGTGACCCCATTTTAGAAAGAAGACAACCCAAGGTATTCAGTTAGGTGTATGATAAGTTCATAGATTTTATTTTTTGTCAAAAGTTAGCAGAAATTGTTTTTTTTGTTTTTTTTTTCTTTCACAAAGTGTCATTTTCCACTAACTTGTGGCAAAAAATAAAATCTTCTATGAACTCACCATACACCTAACGGAATACCTTGGGGTGTCTTTCTAAATTGGGGTCACTTGTGGGGTTCCTATACTGCCCTGGCATTTTAGGGGCTCTAAACTTTGAGGAGTAGTCTAGAAACCAAATGCCTCAAAATGACCTGTGAATAGGACGTTGGGCCTCTTAGCGCACCTAGGCTGCAAAAAAGTGTCACACGTGGTATCGCCGTACTCAGGAGAAGTAGTATAATGTGTTTTGGTGTGTATTTTTACACATACCCATGCTGGGTGGGAGAAATATCTCTGTAAATGGACAATTGTGTGTAAAAAAAAAATCAAAAAATTCTCATTTACAGAGATATTTCTCCCACCCAGCATGGGTATGTGTAAAAATACACCCCAAAATGTGTGACACTTTTTTGCAGCCTAGGTGCGCTAAGAGGCCCAACGTCCTAAGCGTACCTTTAGGATTTCACAGGTCATTTTGAGGCATTTGGTTTCTAGACTACTCCTCACGGTTTAGGGCCCCTAAAATGCCAGGGCAGTATAGGAACCCCCCAAGTGACCCCATTTTAGAAAGAAGACACCCCAAGGTATTCCGTTAGGTGTATGGTGAGTTCATAGAAGATTTTATTTTTTGTCACAAGTTGGTGGAAAATGACACTTTGTGAAAAAAAAACAATAAAAATCAATTTCCGCTAACTTGTGACAAAAAATAAAATCTTCTATGAACTCACCATACTACTAACGGAATACCTTGGGGTGTCTTCTTTCTAAAATGGGGTCACTTGTGGGGTTCCTATACTGCCCTGGCATTTTAGGGCGCCTAAACCGTGAGGAGTAGTCTAGAAACCGAATGCCTCAAAATGACCTGTGAAATCCTAAAGGTACTCATAGGACGTTGGGCCTCTTAGCGCACCTAGGCTGCAAAAAAGTGTCACACATGTGGTATCACCATACTCGGGAGAAATAGTATAATGTGTTTTGGGGTGTATTTTTACACATACCCATGCTGGGTGGGAAAAATATCTCTGTAAATGGACAATTGTGTGTAAAAAAAAAAAATCTCATTTACAGAGATATTTCTCCCACCCAGCATGGGTATGTGTAAAAATACACCCCAAAACACATTATACTATTTCTCCCGAGTATGGGGATACCACGTGTGACACTTTTTTGCAGCCTAGGTGCGCTAAGGGGCCCAAAGTCCTATGAGCACCTTTAGGCTTTACAGGGGTGCTTACAATTTAGCACCCCCCAAAATGCCAGGACAGTAAACATACCCTACAAATGACCCCATTTTGGAAAGTAGACATCCCAAAGTATTCAGAGAGGGGCATGGTGAGTCTGTGGCAGATTTCTTTTTTGTTTGTCACAAGTTAGCAGAAATGGAAACTTTTTTTATTTTTTTTTGTCAGAAAGTGTCATTTTCCGCTAACTTGTGACAAAAAATAAAAATCTTCTATGAACTCACCATGCCTCTTAGTGAATACTTTGGGATGTCTTATTTCCCAAATGGGGTCATTTGGGGGTTATTTATACTATCCTGGAATTCTAGCACCTCATGAAACCTGACAGGTGCTCAGAAAAGTCAGAGATGCTTCAAAATGGGAAAATTCACTTTTTGCACCATAGTTTGTAAACGCTATAACTTTTACCCAAACCAATAAATATACACTTATTGGTTTTTTTTTTGTTTTGTTTTTTTATCAAAGACAATACATTTAGACAAACATGTATATAGAAATTTTACTTTATTTGAAAAATGCCAGCACAGAATCATTTTTTTTTTTTTTTTTTACAAAATTCATTTCTTTGACGAATATAATAAAAACTAAAAATCACAGCAGCAATCAAATAGCACCAAAAGAAAGCTGTATTAGTGACAAGAAAAGGAGGTAAAATTCATTTAGATGGTAGGTTGTATGACCGAGCAATAAACCGTTAAAGCTGCAGTGGTCTGAATGGAAAAAAAGTGTCTGGTCCTTAAGGGGTTTTATGACTGCAGTCCTTAAGTGGTTAATTATGTTATTTTCAGGACAGTTTCTCTTGGATTGATAACAGTTGCAGTTGTGCTGTTGCAGTACCATACATCTGCAGTGTACGAGAGAAATCGCTGCCGGGAGACTTGGGCACAGAATACAGCCGGCAAGACTTATCCTGCTCCTTTACAAATTCCCGGCGACGTTAAATACTATTCCCCCTCTAGGTCAAGGTGGATAGTGGGGAATGATGTAATTTAGCTTCCAGAAATTGCTGGAGGCTGAATTACAGTGTCTGAAAAGTAACTTCACACTGTCTTCTGACGGCGCCAAAGTTACTCACTGTGCGCCGCTATAGCCGTAATTCCTATTATGGTCTATGGTGGCGTCGGCTGCACCCAAATCTCCTACGCTGGAATAGCAGTGTTCGACACCTGCAGTGAAAACGGTTTGTAGCAAGTCCAGGACTACTTGGATGTATTATAAATAGTTTTTACTACAGGTGCTGCACCACTATCACAACTGATAATTTCACTTCTCTTTTTGCAATCCTCACTAATATGTGATGCGCCACAGATGAGGACTGCAATCTTTTGCCATCTCGTAGACAAATTCTGAAATGCTGGGAATACACCATGAGATTTTCTGGCAGATAGATGGTTTGATAGATAATTTCCGACAGATCCGATCTGATTTTCGATCTTTTTCTGATGGATTTCTCATTGAAGTGAATGGAAAACGATCAGAAAAACAATCGGTAAAATGACCGGACAGTAAATCTGCTGAAAATTCCCAGCAAAAGAGTCCAATCTAGGCTTCTTAATTCTCACAGAATCACCATTGCTAAGGCCCGGTTCACATTAGCGGTTGTTTGCCAAACGGACCGGATGACCTGACCGGATCCGGACCGGATCCGGATCGGAACCGTACGGTTCTGATCCGGATCCGATCCGGATCCGGTCAGGTTGCATCAGGTGGTAATCAGGATGCGATCCGGATCCGTTTGGCAAAGTTAACGTAAAAAAAAAAAAAAACGTTGGGGTCTGGGAGGTCAGCAGAAGGGGGACCTGTGGAATCAGGCCCTCTGCTGTTTAGCACTCACCTCCACCTCCGACATGCTGCCAACACCTCCAGCTCGTGCTGCTCCACTCCAAAATGCTTGCCCTTGTGTCCCCAGCCAATATCGCCGCAAAAATCCGCATAGGAAGTGGGGTAGAACATCCGGATTTCTCAGCCAGTGTGTTGTGCGGCCTCCGGTTCCCATTTGTTTGTATTGGCCGGATGGTGCAGTCCGGCTCCGCCCCGGATACGGCTGCCGGAGGGGCCGGATGAAAAAATAGCGCATGTTGGAACGGAGGCCGGAGTCCGGATCCGGCCCGGATCCGGTCCGGCTCCGGTTCTGCAGAACGGACCCATGTGAACGGACGCATAGGCTTTAATTGCTATGCCGTGCGTCCGTTCTGCAGGCGGTGCGGCTCCGGCACGGCGATTCCGGAGGGCCACCGCAAGTGTGAACCGGGCCTTACCCACCTTTATAAATCAGACCAACTAAATAAGACTGTGAAGTGATTTTCAGGCCGGTTTTACACTTGATTTTTGACAATCATATGACCCTGTGGCAAAGTGGGCTGACAAGGTCATATGCAAAGCACCTCCCACACTTCCTGCTAGACAGGAAGTATGTCACCGGGATTCCTGTTGGTCCACGCATGCACGCCACACCACGGTGACGTTTACACTTCCGGCGTCGACGTAAACTTCTATTACTCCAAGCACCGTGCCCTTGTGGAAGATCGGATACTTCCAGCGGACGGCAATAGGTCCGAAAGTCTCCATAGACTATCCTTGCATTTGCGACCCCTTGCGATACAATGGGGTAACACAACACAGGTTTAACCTGCAAGTGTAAAAGGGGCCTCAATCAGAGAATAAGTACTGCAGCAGCTGCTGAGTCAGGAACGCATTACTGCTGCACAACGAGAGTTTTAGTCTATCACAGTGTAAGGGACTCTGAATTGAAGGTGTCCGCTTCCTAACTGCTATATGATCCTGTACTGTTGTGACATATAGAAAAGGCAAATGTATGTAACTTCAGCTAATGTTCCTGCAGTATTAGAACTCCTATCGCTGGGACCCCTGGGAGTTGAGCTCACAGCCCACGCAGATGAAGGCTGAGTGTTCAAATGCTCCACAATTCCCACTTCACTATACAGCAGCCCTCCCACTCTGCAAGAGCAACATAACTCTTACCAGCCTAAATAATTGCTTGAAAATCTCAACACACAAAATGCCATTTTGCACGGCCAAATAACATAGAACAAATAAGGAACGATTCTGACGAACTGAAAGCCACCTTTCCACCTATTGTTTTGCACCCCTTCAAATTGCTCTACCCCCCAAAACAGCAATAATGTGTCCAAAAATAAAATCTAGATATCTGGAATTGCCTGATTGTTTTAATTGGAATGTTTATGCAATAGTCACGTGACTTGTATTGATGTTTCTTTACTTCCCTCTCTTCCTCTGTCAGAGGTGGTTTGATGACAATTACACGTGTTATCCACAGTGGTTTATATTAACTTAGTTAACCACTTAAAGAGACACTGAAGCGAAAAAAAATGATGATATAATGAATTGTATGTGTAGTACGGATATTAACTAGAACATTAGTAGCAAAGAAAATATTCTCATATTTTTATTTTCAGTTATATAGTGTTTTTGTATAACATTGCATCATTCTCTAATATTTGCAGTTTACACACTACTCAACATTCTAAATGATTTTACAGAACAGACACGTGAACTTTTGACCTGTCCTCAGCAGAGAAAAAGAAAATACAATGACTGACAGTTGAGATAACAAGCTTCAGAAGACAGAGCTCTCTGCGACTTTGAAAGTCGTGGAGTTCAATGGCTCTTTTACATAGATAACAACTGGAGTTTCTTAAAGAGTAACTGTCAGGCTGCAAAAGCTAATTTAAACCTCTATTCTCCTGTGTTAAACAGTTTAGAAGGAAGCCAAAAAGGCAATACTGAAGTTAAAAATCTCTCTTACTTTTGATGTGTGCTGAACAGCAAGGCTGTTATTGCCAAGCTCATAAGGAGGACGACAGGCCGCATAACATACTGCAAAGCATTCTGGGGCGGCTTCTCCCCAGTGCACTACCTTGGGTCCTCCCCTTCATTTCCCTATCACGCCCTAAGGCTGCTTCGTTACAGGCTCATGTTACAGCAGCCTAAACTCAAAGCACTGAAAAATCACAGGGCACAAGTTCTTAGAGTATACTGCATGAGTCCGCTATTGTTCCTAGCCACATGGCTAATTAATATTCACAGCACAGTAGTGTTGTCCGATCATGAACCAATAGTATCTTTTTTGTGAGTCCAATCATCAGGAAGCAGGGAGGACATGACATCACAATTGGCTTCATAGGAGACAGACAAACATGGAACCTGCCATGAGCTGTCAGGAGCATCATTCTCTGCAAATACTATATAAAAATTCTGTGAAATCCAAACGTGGACAGTGAAATGCATATGTAATGTAAGTACAGCCAATATTTAGCTACTGATATATGTGTTTTTTTTCTCTGAGACCCTATACCTAACAGCTCCCCTTCAACTCTTCCTGTACTGGAAACAATATTAGACTTATGCCTCTGCTCCTAATGTTTTATTTCTTAACTGTACTACACATACAAATCATATCATAATTTTTTTTTCTTGCTTCATTGTCTCTTTAAGGTCCAAGTTAATTTTTACACTTCAGGCAAATTTTAGTCAACCCAAACTCATTTAGTCAAGGAGAAATATGGCTCTCTTTTGATGCTATTTAATAATAATAAATCTGGACATGGCTTGTGTTTTTAAAGGAAATCTGAGACCAAAGAGATCTCAGGTTTTATAGTTACCTGGGGCTTCCTCCAGGTCCCCTGAGGCTGCTCGGTCGTCTCCCCGGGCTGCTCTTGTCTACTGCTGGAAGCCCCAGGTAAGTATAACACCTGAGACCTCTTTGACCTCTGATGGTTTAACTATTTTGAAGTGCCTGAACCTCTGCCTAGTGAACCCTGGTGGTACCACTGTCTTAGCCATGTCGGTCTCTTTATCGAGTGTAACCGAAGCGAAATGATGAGATAAAACATGTATGTACATATTAAAGGAGTTATCTGCCAAATTAATGAAAATGATGTTTACTCACCTGGGGCTGCAAGGGGCTGGAGAGAGCCCCAGGTAAGTAAACCTCATTTTTATTAATTTGGCTTATAACTCCTTTAATAACTAGGCTGTTTTACTTGTTTTATTTTGGTGCCTGAAAAAGTGAATTTCTATGCATGGAAGTGACAGCTTCTGTCTTGTCAGGAATATAGTAAACATCACAGATTAGCTAATTACAGCCATAAAAGTTTTCCTGCCAGAATACAACTTCTGAGGACAAGGAGAGATAAAATACATAAACTAATGAGCTTATTCTAACTCTGGGACACTTATTAGGCTGCCACTGAGCAAAGGCAATAAAACATTCAATCTACTTTGTAAATGTTTAGGTATAAAATAAAACCATAGGGTATCTAAAAAAAAAAAAGTCATTTTAGGAGTAGGGGCATAAACATAATGGTTTATCTCAGTGGTCCTCAAACGAATGCGGCCCCCAAGGCTTTTTCACTGGCCCCTAAATACAAAATGCATCACTTATAGATGTGGCCCACTGCACCTTTAAATATCGGCGGCCCACATATAGAAAAGCTGTGCTGGCCCGACCCATCCACATACTGTAGAAGCCAGTGAGCAATCATTCGCTAGTTTTCATTTTTGCATCAGGTGACATCCAGCTGGACAGCAAGCTGTCACCTGGGAAAGCTTCCCTGTCTGGTGCACAAAGACGGTTTTCAGGCACTGCATGACTGAATGGCTACTACTGGGAGTTCTCCTCCGGACATGATTGGGGGGAATCAATACGTAGATTCAATTTAATGTTTTTCAACATCTTATGTATGTTCCGGGCCCCCAGCAGTATGAAAGTATGTTGACCTGGCCCTTGACCGAAAAAGTTTGGGGACCCCTGGTTCATCTCATCAGTTTATTTTCACCACTTTAAAGAGACTCTGTAACATGAAAAACCTCCCCTGGGGGCTACTCACCTCGGGTGGGGGAAGCCTCCGGATCCTAATGAGGCTTCCCACGCCGTCCTCTGTCCCACGGGGGTCTCACTGCAGCCCACCGAACAGCCGGCGACAGGCCCGACTGTGACTTCAATATTTACCTTTGCTGGCTCCAGCGGGGGCGCTGTGGCTGCTTTCGGCACGGAAATAGACGGAAATACCCGATCTCCGTCGGGTCCGCTCTACTGTGCAGGCGCCGGAAACTTGCGCCTGCGCAGTAGAGCAGACCCGACGGCGATTGGGTATTTCCACCTACTTCGGAGCCAACAGCCGTCAGAGCGCCTGCGCAGGTGCCGGGAAGGTAAATATTGACGTCACCGCTGCACGGAGGGCTGCAGCGAGACCCCTGAGGGACGGAGGACGGCGTGGGAAGCCTCATTAGGATCCGGAGGCTTCCCCCACCCAAGGTGAGTACCCCCCAGGGGACGTTTTGTCGTTACAGTTCCTCTTTAAGGCCTGGGTAGAAACATCAAGTCTTGGGAGGCTGTGTGGGGAGTGCCACACAGGATGAAGACTGCTGTGGAGATTGGGACATAGGGACTGATCAAAAGACATTAGATCGGCTAGGCCTCACAGACACGGTAGAATATTGCTGTGAGAGATGATTTTTAGTGATCAGACAGAAATCTAGCATCAGTAAAGCTGCCCCATGATGCTATTTAGTGATGTCTAAATGACAAATGAGTGCCACAGTCTCTTATTACCATTTTCTTTCTTCATTAATAAGGAAGCAAATTTGTGCTGATTTAATATATGCAGATGTTCTGGATACTACTGAGCCTTCCCTGTTACATCTCCATGTTCTCGTTCCCGCCACATTACCCCTGTGAAGTTACGTCACCCTCCCAGAGCCCTCGGAGAGCTTCCAAGGATCCCCAAAGGCATATTCAACCAGTTATTATTATTTATTGTATTTATAAAGCGCCAACATATTACGCAGCGCTGAACATTAATTTAGGTTACAGACAATATTTAGGGGTGACATACAGCAATATGACAATACAGGAATACAAGAAAACCAGATCACACACCATAATATGAGTACAAGGTAATGCTTAGTCAGTCACTGGATGAAGCATGGAGATTAGGCAAGTTAGGTTCACTCAGATGCATAGCATGGGTGCACAGTAATGGAGGTGCAAGATCAGGTAGGACACAAAAGGAGGTGGACCCTGCCCAAAGGCTTACAATCTAGAGGGAGAGGTAAGGACACGAATGGTAGGGGACCAGAGTTCAGCTATAGGTTTAGAGCACTTGTGAGGGGTGGTAGGCCAGAGTGAAAAGGTGAGTTTTGAGGGCTTTCTTGAAGATGTTGAAGGAGGGGGCTGCCCTAATGGGTGGAGGTAGGGAGTTCCATAGTGTTGGAGCAGCTCTTGAGAAGTCCTGGAGGCGTGCATGGGACTGGGTGATTCGGGGGGCGGTTAGGCGAAGTTCATTGGAAGAGCGGAGTGAGCGGCTAGGTGTGTACCTCTGAGTAAGATCGGTCAGGTTGGACAGGTTTTGTGGAGAGGTTGGACAGGTTTTGTGGACAGATTTGTAGGTCAGACACAGTATCTTGAATCTGATTCTGGACTGGATAGGAATCCAGTGGAGGGATTCTAGGAGCGGATCCGCCGTGGTGGAGCGATGGGAGCAGTGGATAATTCTGGCTGCCGCATTCATGATGGACTGCAGTGGGGCTGTTCGGGTCATAGGGAGACCAGACAGCAGGGCATTGCAGTAGTCAAGGCGGGAAATTATGAGGGCATGGATGAGGAGTTTGGTGGTGGCAGAGGTCAGGAAAGGGCGAATCTTACAGATGTTACGAAGGTGGAAGTTGCAGGACTTAGTGAGGTTTTGGATGTGGGAAGTGAAGGAGAGTGCGGAGTCCAGGGTGACACCCAGACAGCGGGCTTGAGAGGTAGGGCGAATGGTAGTGTGGTTAACAGTGACATGCACATCTGGGAGGTTCGTGGATGGCCGGGGTGGGAAGATCATAAATTCAGTTTTGTCTAGATTTAGTTTCAGGAACCTAGCGGACATCCAGGAGGAGATGGCTGATAGGCAGGAGGAGACCTTGTCCATGGTAGTGGTGGATATGTCAGGGGTGTGGAGGTAGATCTGGGTGTCATCTGCATACAGATGATAGTTAAAACCCATGGAGGAGATAACCTTGCCAATGGAGGATGTGTATAGGGTGAACAGTAGGGGGCCAAGGACCGAACCTTGGGGGACTCCCACCGAGAGGTGGTTGGGGGTGGAAGAGGACTCATTGAAGACGGTCGTGAAGGAGCGGTTGGAGAGGTAGGATGAAAGCCAGGACAGGGCGAGATCGTGAATGCCCAAGGACTGGAGGGACTGGAGGAGTAGGGGATGATCTACTGTGTCAAAAGCTGCTGACAGGTCAAGGATGAGGAGAATGGAGTATTTACCTTCAGCTTTAGCTAAGGCAAGGTCGTTGACCACTTTGGTGAGAGCAGTTTCGGTTGAGTGGGCAGGCCGAAATCCAGATTGGAGTGGGTCTAGCAGTGAGTTGGCATTGAGGTACTGGGTCAGGCGTTTGTGAACCAGGCGCTAAAGGAGTTTTGAGGCAAAGGGGAGGAGGGAGATAGGACGGTAGTTGGAGGGTAGCGAAGGGTCGAGGGAGGGTTTCTTGAGCAGGGGTAGTACAGTGGCCTGCTTGAAGTCTGAGGGGAAGGTGCCTGTGGATAGGGAGAGGTTGAACAGGGTAGTGAGGACTGGGGCCAATTCCGTGAAGTGAGGCTGGAGTAAATCGGAAGGGATGGGGTCAAGGGGGGAAGTAGTGGTATGGGAAGTCTGCAGTAGGTGGTTGACTTCCTCGGTCGTAGTAGGAGGGAAGGATGTGAGGGGAGGATAGGGTGGGAGGGGGTTGGAGGTGAAGATTGGAGATGGGATATTTCCTGGCGGATGGAGACAATTTTGTTGGTGAAGTGGGTGGCTAAATCTGTGGCAGAGAGGGAGGAAACGGAGGGTGGGGGGGGTGGGTTTAAGCAGGGAGTTGAAAGTGGCAAAAAGACGCCGGGGGTTGGAAGCTTGTGCTCCGATGAGCTTGCTAAAGTATTCCTGCTTCGCATGAGCAAGGGCAGTGTGGAACTGCAGCAGGTTGGTCTTGTACTGTAGGAAATCCTGGTTAAGTCTAGTTTTTCTCCATTTCCGTTCAGCGGCGCGTGTTTTCCTCTGGAGGTTGCGAGTATGGGTAGTGCGCCAGGGCTGGGGGTTAGGGGGTCGGTTGCGGCGAAATATTGGTGGAGCAGCTTTCTCTAGGGCTGATGAGAGAGTTTGGTGATACTGAGCTGCTGCGAGATTAGGACAGGTTAGGGTGGGGAGAGTGGAGGAGAGGGCATGGAGGGGGTCAGCAAGGACACTAGGGTTGAGCTTGCGTAGGTCTCGCTGCCATCGACCAGGTGGGTGGGTGGCTAATTTAGAGGTGCCTTCCGTGAGGAGGTTGAAGGTGAGAAGGTGATGGTCTGAGGGTGGTAAGGGTGCGATGTCAAGGTGTGCAATGGTGGTGGATTTAGTGAATATAAGGTCGAGAGTGTGACCTGCAGTGTGAGTGGGGGTGTTGGTCAAATACATACAAAGGGGGTGACAGCACTGGAACAAGGGGACATAGAGGGGACAGCGAAGGCTCAATAGGATCCAGATTTTTTCCTCTCCACCTTGGTAAGTATCAGACTTTTTTTTTCCATTGCTTCAGTTTTACTTTGACGTAAAAAAGAAGCCTTCTGCAAGTCCTTCTTTCAGGGTGCGTTTCCACTAGTGCGGTGGGAAATCGCCGCGGATTATCCGCGGACGAATTCGCATGCAGGAGCGAAATCGCATGCGGTTGTATGCGAATTTTACCGCAAATTCGCATACGATTTCGCATGGATGACGCTGTGTGCGAATTTAACCATGTCAGTGCCTGTGTGCTTTTTCATTGATTCCATGCGAAATCGTATGCGAATTCGCATGAAAAAACACCATGCGAATTCCCTATTAAATACATTGTATGCGAATCGCATGCGTGTGTGCGGTGTCCGAATTCGGATGGCTCTGCTGAGCAGATTTTTCCTGCACAAGAAAACGCTCCGTTTTCCTGACAAGTGGACACAGGCTCATTCACTTTTATTGGTTATGCGAATTTGCATGCCGGGAACGCATGCGAATTCGCGTTAGTGGAAACGCACCCTTACTGTTATCCGTGGGTGGATTCATCTGCTTGAGGAAACACCATAAACACTCTCAAAGACGACTGTGACATTGTGTTGACTGAGAAAAGAGGCTCAAATAGCCTTGATTGGAGCAGGTCATGGTGAGAAGGGACACACAGCCCCTGTAAGGCTACAGTGCATCCTGAGGCAGTTTATTAATAATAATAATAATAGTAATTCCAGTATTTGTACAGCGATTTCCTCCTGTCAGACTCAAGGTGCTTGCGAGGCAGCCACTAGAGAGCACTCAGTAGGCAGAAGAAGTGTCTCCTTACTGAACAGGTTCTGGCTTACTAAACAGGAAAAGCTGAGCTTTGAACGCAGGTCTCCTATGTCAGAGGCAGAACCGTTAACCATTACACTATCCAGCCACTACAGTGGTTCTAGATTATGGTACCCTTAGCAGTATGGGTTTTGTTGTTGTTAAAGCATCCCATGACAAAAACGGGTAAAATAAGATGAAAAATGCATATATTTTACTTCATGTAGCCTAGTCACTAGTTTAATTGTATTAAAATAGTGACAGTAGTGCTTTAACTAGCTCCAGTGGAACCTCAAAGTCCAGGGTGCTCTGTTGCAAGTCTTGAATCACTCTTGTAAAAATGACGTGTTTCCCAGTTACTGCCCAAGTTGCTTACTGGAACATAACTATGTCAGAGGGCCCAATTACTAATGGTAAAGTACAGGGGTCAGAGGAAGCAGGTGCACATGATTCAGCAATCACAAATAAATATGAGAATAGCAAATCAATGAGTGCTTAATAGTTTAGGGCTCTTGTCCCATCTTTGTTTTTGTTTTTTTTGTACTGGCATTTACATTTTTTAGCCACCTGCACTTGATTGCTGGTATAGGTATCTATCCTACTCCTAAAATGACTTTTAGATGCCCTACAGTTTTATGTTATCTTTAAAAACTAGTAGATGTTGTGTTTCAGCTCAATGAAACAGCCTGCCCCACGTCTCAGAGAGCTCAAATATATGAACTATTGAGTTTTTTTTATCTACCCCCTGCGCTCAGAAGACAAGTTCTCTGCCAGGAGAGTGTTTTATGGCTGTAATTCCTTATCAGTGAAGGACGCTATAGTCCGACTGGGTCCTGCCTGCATAGAAACTGACAGTTGCATAGCCGAATAGTAACTCTTTCAGGCAGAGAAATAAAAAAAGGAACCCAGCATATGTATTTGTGCGCTTGCCACTGTACATACCCATGTCAATCTCATCATGTCACATAAGGTTCCATTTAAATATATACTGGAATGTAAACATTGCTGCTCCTTGAGGGCCCCTTTACACTATTGTGTTGCGGTAAGCAAGATGCTAATCAGTCAATGAAAGTCTATGAAGACTTTCATACTTAAAACGGATCTGAGATGAAAAACTAACTATAACAAGTAACTTGTCTATATATCTTATGTACAGTTTAGATAGTTCACACAGCATATCTATCTACAAACAGCTTTAATAGAATATGATTATTTCTTCCTGTGATACAATGACAGCAGTCATGTTGTTTGTAAACATTACACAGAGGCAGGCTTATCTGCACCATCAGCACTCAGACTGTGAAAAAAACCTAATCCCCTTCCTCCTCCCTCCTCCCCTCTGCCTCTGAAATCTCTGGCTAGTAATACCTCCCCCTCCTCCTGCCCAGACTGAGCTCCCATGAGCCCTTGCTACTGCCAAGGCTCTATGAAAAACTGTGGGTGGGGCTTTTTTAGTTTATAGGGAAGAAGAGTATTAAAACAAAAAAGTATTTGGCTTGAGGAATGCCCTGTAAACAATAGGAAAAGAGCACAATTATGCAATGAGTAAAAGTTCATCTCGGATCCACTTTAAAGAGAAACCGTAACCAAGGATTCAACTTCATCCCAATCAGTAGCTGATACCCCCTTTCCTATGAGAAATCTTTTCCTTTTCTCAAACAGAGCATCAGGGGGCTCTGTATGGCTGATGTTGGTGAAACCCCTCCCACAGTGTGATGTCAGCACCATGGTGCTGACATCACACTGTGGGAGCCTTAATGCATTGTGGGAACTAACAGCTGTTTTCAACTACCAAAAATGCATCATCGTTTTCCAAAGACATCACCTGCCAGCAGTAAAAATGTCACCGTGCGATAATTGTCAGAGTGTAAATCAGGGAGAGGATTTTACAATGGGCAAACACTGACTAAATCTTTTATACATAATTATTGTAGAAGCTAAGAACTTTTTTCATTACATTATTTTCACTGGAGTTCCTCTTTAATGCGACTCAATGGGAGTATCCAAATTGCCCCAGTCATATTGCAAAGTCAACAATGTGTTACCGCATGATCCGTGCCTACTGCATGGTTTACGCAGTATTGCAAGTCTATGGGGTTACGGTCAAGTGTGGGACGCATGCACGGATAGTCGGGAATCCCGGTGACTTACTTCCCGTCCAGCAGGGAGTATGTCACTGAAGTGGGGCGGGCCTATGTATATGCCCCTGTTGGCACACTTTGCTGCAGGGTCATTTAAAATACTGATTGGTGCGTTGCAGTGCTCCTATGGCAGCATGCCATGCAATCACCGCACAAGTGTAAAAGCAGCCTTAAAGAGAACCTGTACTGAGTAAAAATATTTAAAATAAGCACACGAGGTAACTTCAAATGAACATTACATAGTTACCATGCCATCAGTTCCTCTCAGAAGCTCACCATTTTCTTCCGACAATAATCCCTTCCAGTTCTGACAATATTTTGTCAGATCTGAAATGTATCAGTTGCTGTCAGTAAAATATCAGTTGCTGTCAGTTACAGCTGAGAGGAAAACTGATGTAACAGGTAATGTCCATGTTTCCCTATGGCTCAAGTGGGCGATGTTTCAGTTTAACTGCTGACCAGAAAGCTGTTATGGGTAATGGCCATTTTCAAAATGGAGGACGGAAAATACCCTTGATCACAGTGAACAAACAGGACGCGGGACAGGAGAAAGACACTGAGGAGTATACTACATGGAAGGTAAGTATGACTTGTGTATGCTTATTTTGACGTGTAATTTTCAGTTCAGGTTTTCTTTAAAGGATTTCCTGAGGTGCTGAGTTAAAACCAGCGCAGAACACAAATGTACATATCAGTAACACATAATGCTGATGTTCTGGTCGCCTAATAAAAGCACGGCACGTTTTCCATACACAAACACGGGTTAAAATTGCATGGTAGGTATGAATTATGGAAAAATGTTTACACACTCTGGGCAATCTCAACCTGTATTTTAGCTAATTAGCAATATAAAGGAGGAATGAACGCTTTAGTTTAACCCTGCCAATGACGCTGGCACAGACCTCACAGAGGCTAATGGGTAATTAGGGAGCAGGTCGATGCTTTGATGTGACAGCGGATCCTATAAACACATTATTGCTGCCAGGAAGTGGAACAGACACATCTAGTTACATCACTGTGATTCGGAGTTGTCACCATTCTCTGGTTCAGAGGCAGCCTACTGCTCATTTTTAGCCACATTACACTTTGCATGCAAGAATCACACCATGAGATGAAGGAAGCCTTTGATTTAACAAATGTGCGCCAACCATCAAATGTTTTGGAGTTAAATTATCTCCCAACTATCTAGCATTTTGGAAGATTATTATTAGGATACAGGAAGCCTTCAAGTGGCAATGCAGCTGAATGTATTATTTGTGCCTAATGGAGATCTCCAGCCAGAAAACAAACCGTCAGGAAGGCAGCGTAATGTCAGGTTATGTGCTTGCCTCTTGGTATTTCATTGTGCAGTTTTCATGCTGGAGGCTTCTACCAATGTCTTCTCAGCAGGTTAGCATAGGTCTGCAATCAGTGCATTGTGTGGTTAGGGCAGGGTTAGCTGGGTTGGTGTTTCCACAGCCTGGGCTGGACCTACCATAGGGCCACCCGGATCACGTGATTCAGGTAGCAAATCAAGGGGCCAGTGTTTTGGACGACTGAACGACGGGACGTTCAAACGACCCGTCGTTCGCAAAAATCCGCCGTGTGTATGGGCCTGTACACTTTTGGATCCTGTGCCAGGCATTTTCTTGAGTCCCTTTGGCACAAGAAGTGATAACATTGTCTTTTGTTTACATTCCTCTATTGCTACAGTTAGTTACAGCCAGCCACTTGGTGAAATGGAACTGTAATGAGCTGACAAGCAGAGACAGATGAGAAATTTTCACTATATAGCGGTTGTATTAATATATTAAAATCTATGCAATAAAATGCAATGGCAGTTTTCAAAGCAGATAAACTTTACTTTGGGAACTTGTAATTTGTAAACAGACAGTATTACTTGTACACAAAAGCAACTATGATAACTGAATGGGTAATAAAACGTAGGAATTTGCTGAATGTTATGTCAGAGTTTTATTCCACTTAATCTACAGCAGAAATAAGTGGAATCTTCCTGTATTAAACATCCTTCACACACTATCTGAAATGGGTATGCAGACGATAGGCAACACCTCTGCGTTTGATGTGAGCAGCAATCTCAGTGGATTCACAACAGATCTGCCGGGCACAGACATGCAGAACACATTAGTCCTGTATAATCTTGGGTTAATTATATAAACACTAAACCTAATTTTATTAATACATCAAATCAGTTTATTTCATGAACCAAAAAACGGTTTTAAAAGGAACCTGAGGTGTGAAACCTATGGAAGCTGCCATATTTATTTCCTTTTTAACAATACCAGGTCAGTAGGGTCTAAATCACACACCTGAAACAAGCATGCAGGTATTCTTATCAGATATGTCATAGACATCTGATCTGCATGCTTGTTCATGGTCTATGACTTAACGTATTGGGCTTATTTGAATCACATGAGTTTTTGAAAAACGCATGCAAAGACATAATGTTAGTCTGTGGGCCGCACAAAAAGCGCATTGGTATGTGTTTTTCAATGCATCTTTAAACAGCTCAAGTTCATTCTTTCTGCATACTGTATGCAGAACACGTGTTCTGTATGCAATGCTTTCCAATGGTAAAAAAAAATGCATGTGTTTTTTGCCCAAATAGAGATGGCCCGAAGCTCCGATTTTCGGAACTTCCGCAAACCGCAATAGACTTCAATGGGGAGGCGAACTTTGAAAACTAGAAACATTTATGCTGGCCACAAAAGTGATGGAAAAGATGTGTCAAGGGGTCTAACACCTGGAGGGGGGCATGGATAAGTGGGATAGACGCCAAAAGTCCGCGGGAAAAATCCGGATTTGACGCAAAGCAGCGTTTTAAGGGCAGAAATCAGATTGTATGCTAAATTGGAGGCCTAAAGTGCTTTAAAACATCTTGCATGTGTATACATCAATCAGGGAGTGTAATTAGAGTACTGCTTCACACTGACACACCAAACTCACTGTGTAACGCACCGCAAACAGCTGTTTATGTGGTGACGGCCGTGCTGGACTGGTGCGCACCATGACGAGAGTGCAGGTGATGTCGGCTTTCCAGCCCATATGGTCGCCGGGCTGAGGTAGCTGAATGACAGAACAGTGACTGTCCAGCTGATCAAATTTGGTTTGTCCACAATGAAGCAACGACCTCATTATCGTGGGTGTGACCCCCCCTCGAGACACTCATATAGCCGGCGGTCATTGCTTCATTGTGATACGCAAGCCCCTTCACCGCGGCAAGGTAATGATCACGAAGGGGAATTGGCACATGTACATGCCTTTTGTTTTGTTGTTGCAGCTGCAGTGCAACCAGAAAAATTAGGCAGGCTTGTACACGCACCAGAAAAATTATTGAAGCGGCCTTAAAAATTCAGGAATCCACCTGGAGTCCTGGACCCTGTTGGTGGTGGTGGGCAGAGATGCTGTGTGGGGAGCGACTTAGTCTTGGGGCAGGCAGTCACATGGCGTGCAGGCACAGATGCTGTGTGTGGGGACTGACTTAGTCTTCGGGCAGGCCTGAGCGTGCTTTGCAGACCAGGCATCCGTGGTCAGATAGACCCTTGACCCAACGCTGTGTGTCAGAGATGTCACCACTTGCCTTTCAACATCACGGTACAGTTTAGGTATCACCTATTTTGAGAAACAATTGCGGCCTGGTATCTTCCACTGCGGTGTGTGGCTTTGCTTTTGTGTGCTGCTTTTCCTCAGGTGGTCATCCCATTGCAGTTTGTGCTTTGTAATCATGTGCCTTCGTAAGGTAGTTGTCCCTACGCGGGTCGTGGTCTTTCCACGGCTCAATTTTCGGTGGCAGAGAGTACAGATGGCATTGCTCTCATCTGAGGCAGACAAAAAATTTTTTCCACACCGCTGAGCCCTGGACTGAGTGTTAAGTGGGGTGCCAGAATCAGAGCAGGAGGAAGAAGATATGTCACGCTTCCGTGCGGAAGCTGAGAAAGATGAGGTGTTCTGTGTTAAATAGTCAACTACGTCCTGACAATATTGGGGGTTAATAGCACGTGCCTTCCTCTGAACACTGTACTTTGGTTGAAGGCCGCACAAAATCATGACAGCGCGACCTCAAGCAGACCTGCCAGGTGGCCTGCCTCTGCCTTTTGTTTTGTCCATATTGGGGGGGATGAAGTGAAAGGTATGCACTGACTTGACTAATACAATGTGCAGTCACACAGGTGCAGTTAACAGGTATGCATGGAGTGGTATATCACAATGCGTGCACTCATGTAGGTAGGTGGGTGCACTGTGAACAACAGGTAGGTATATGCAGTGGTGGGTATTACAATGTGCACCTGGCACAGTAGTAATTATACCACCAAGGGGCCAAAGGCCAGCTGCGACTGACTGACAGGGCTGTATATAATGCAATTGGGCCACACACGCAAAAAAAAAAAAAAAAAATAGATCACAAGAACAGGATTAGCTCTCAAAAGAGCTGTTGAGGGGTGCTTTTTTTTTTTTAGCAATAAGAATCAGCAAGGAGCATGCTAAGAGCCTAACTAAGCTTTCCCTATAGGTCTCTGCACAGCAGCTCTCCCTTCTCTAATTACTGCAGGCACACGAGTGAAAAGCCTGACGCTGCCTGCCTTTTATAAAGGGGGTGGGGGAGGGGGGCCTCCAGGACAGATTGTAGCCTGATTGGCTACAATGTGCCTGCTGACTGTGATGTAGAGGGTCAAAGTTGACCCTAATGATGCACTATAGGGGCGAATCGAACTTCTGCAAAAGTTCCCGGTTCTCCGCGAACCACCGAAGTTCGCCGGGAACCGTTCGCCAGCGAACCGTTCGGGCCATCTCTATGCCCAAATAAGGTCAAAACTAATTTGAAATGTATTTAATTTTTACTTTATAGATATATAGATTAAAAATTGCAAATGGAAATGCACGAAAAACGCAATAAAAATACATACGGAAAAATGCAAAAGCAGGGAAAAAAATGATCGTTTTCTGCATGGACATGTGTATTCTAATGCTACGTACATACTTGCGACTATGGTCGTTTGAAACAGCAGCTTAACGATCGGTCTGCCGACAATCAGAACTTCACGATCATTAAGTACGACGACGAACCAACGATATCGGCACGATGAGAAAATCCAACAGGACGTATCATATTGAACAACAATCGTTACAAAACTATAGCGTGTAGAGTTCTCTACCGAGCACGATCGTTACAAGGGCCAATGCGCCTGCATTGGATTCTGCCCAGCTTCCGTACAGCCTGTGTAGCGCGGCCCGTAAAGATTGTTACATTATAAATTTCAAACAAACTTTGTTTGCAAGTTAACCATCATATATTCTTATCTATTGTAACCCCATGTTTAATTGTATTTTAAATATAAATATGTACGCAACATTTCCCTCTGATGGTTCTTTTCTGCGAGAAAGATTTATGTGTATGATGATTGCTGCATCCCATTGTTGCATTCCAATCGTTCCAATATTGTTCATCTGGTAGCTATCGTTCCTTGTAAACCATCTTTATCGCAAGTGTGTTCGTAGCATTTGCCTCAGAGGCAGAGAATCAGCAGGACAGCCAGGCAATGTGCTTTATTTAAAGGACAACTAAAGTGAGAGGGATATGGAGGCTGCCATATTTATTTCCTTTTACGCAATACCAGTTGTCTGACAGCCCTGCTGATCCTCTGCCTCTAATACTTTTAGCCTGAGGGCCCATTTCCACTTGTGCGGTGCGAATCGCCGCGGAAAAAATTTGCATGCGGATGCGAATTTCGCATGCGCCTGTATGCGAATTTTCACGCGAATTCTCATGAATGACGCTGTATGCGAATTTAACCATGGCAGTGCCTGTGTGCTTTTCGATTCCATGCGAATTCGCATGAAAATTCGCATATACCTGCATAACGGTATGCGAATTCTGATGGTTTTGCCATGCAAATTTTTGACGCGGACGAAAACGCTCAGAAATCCTGACAAGTGGAAACAGTCCCATCCACTTGTATTGGCTATGCGAATTCGCAAGCGGCAAACGCATGCAAATTCGTGATAGTGGAAATGGGCCCATAGACCCTGAACAAGCATGCAGCAGATCAGGTGTTTCTGACATTATTGTCAAATTTGACAAGATCAGCTGCATGCTTGTTTCTGGTGTCATTCAGACACTACTGCAGCCAAATAGCTCAGCTGGGCTACCAGGCAACTTGTATTGTTTAAAAGAAAATCAATATGGCAGCCTCCATATTCTTCTCACTTCAGTTGTCCTTTAAAAGGAAATAAAAATGCCTCGATATCCCTCTCACCTTGGGTTCCCTTTAAACTCATATGCAATCAGTCCACGAGCTGACAGTAGTTCCACGTGTCTATATTCAAATGCACTTGTTAAATAACACATTACAACTCAAATAAGATGAAAACTCGTCATTTTCTATAATCCAGATTACAATTATGCATGAATTTTAGGCAGCATAATAGCTCAGTTGGACTTTGCATTAGTAAAACAGTTACACACAAGGCTTTATTGTTAGTGCAGAGAAGTACATTATTATGACTATTATTTGTAAAATAGGGCATTTTAACATATTTGTATTTTTCTGCAAAATTGAAAATTTAGTTGGGAGTTGGTACATTTGCTAAAGCCAACTCCACTGCCGGGCTATGTTAGCTTTTGAAAAACGACATAGAAAATTTAGTACTAATTGATTCTATCACCGCCTGCCAAATAAGTTCACAGTGGGATTTGCATTGCATTCCCTGTAAGAACAGGAACACAATGAAACGGAACAATCACACAAATTATATGCACCTTGCATCGCATACAGTCAAGGAAAAGTATGCTTCACTGTAACTGCTTCACTGTTATATGCACCTTGCATCGCATACAGTCAAGGAAAAGTATGCTTCACTGTAACTGCTTCACTGTTATATGCACCTTGCATCGCATACAGTCAAGGAAAAGTATGCTTCACTGTAATTGCTTCACTGTAACTGTTAACGCCCCTTATGCAGTAACACAATGAATGCAGTGCATTGGAATACCACACTCCATTAGATCTTAGAGCAGCGAATCTGACTGCTTGAATAACATTATCAATGTATACATTGGCCCCAAAAATTAGAAACACCCCTTATTTGCATGTGAACCAGTCAAACAATGATGTAGAGCTGCTTATATAAGGAATGCTCAGGTTCGGATGACCGTCTTCATGGGTCTCAAATTGGTTTGAAGAACATCAATCAGAGTTTAACCTGCTTCTATGGCCAGTTTAGTCCCCTGACCACAATTCTATTGAGCATTTGTGGGACGAAGTCGAAAAGATCACTTCAAAGCTTGGAAATGCCACCATACAATTTGACCCAGCCTAAGGGGCCCATACACCTAACAATTTTTTCGCCGATATACGGCCGATTCGATCACAGTGATTGAATCGGCTGTGAAATCGCTGCGCACACCGCTGACAGAACGATCGATTTCCGTCCGAAATCGATCGTTCCCGTTGATTCGTCCGTGCGGAAGATTTTTCTCGGTCGCCGGCGGGTCGGGAGTGCGTCGATAGCGGCGTTCGAATGCCCGACGACCGATGCAATACAGCAGGTATACAATACCTGTTCCGGACGGCACGAGTCCCCCCCCTGGTCCCCGCTGTCTTCTTTCCGTGCTGGGTTCCGGACCGGCTGCTGCTACACAGAACTTCCTGTCCCGGCAGGAAGTTTAAACAGTAGAGCGCCCTCTACTGTTTAAACTTCCCCTGGACAGGAAGTTCAGTAGCTGCAGGAACGGTCTGGAGCCCGGAGCGGAGAAGGCAGCGGTGACAGCGGGGACACGCGCCGGCCGGAGCAGGTAATGTATGCGGGGGGGGGGGGGGGGGGGAGGGGGGGCGGCAGCAGCGGCAGCTCCACAGATTTTTTACATAGTTACATAGTTACTTTGGTTGAAAAAAGACATACGTCCATCGAGTTCAACCAGTACAAAGTACAACTCCAGCCTGCTCCCTCACATATCCCTGTTGATCATAAAATCCCTGGATTAACATCATTGGCATTACCTAGTAATTGTAGCCATGGATGTCATTCAACGCAAGGAAAGCATCTAAGCCCCCTTTAAATGCAGGTATAGAGTTTGCCATAACGACTTCCTGTGGCAATGCATTCCACATCTTAATCACTCTTACTGTAAAGAACCCTTTCCTAAATAAATGGCTAAAACGTTTTTCCTCCATGCGCAGATCATGTCCTCTAGTCCTTTGAGAAGGCCTAGGGACAAAAAGCTCATCCGCCAAGCTATTATATTGCCCTCTGATGTATTTATACATGTTAATTAGATCTCCTCTAAGGCGTCTTTTCTCTAGACTAAATAAACCCAGTTTATCTAACCTTTCTTGGTAAGTGAGACCTTCCATCCCACGTATCAATTTTGTTGCTCGTCTCTGCACCTGCTCTAAAACTGCAATATCTTTTTTGTAATGTGGTGCCCAGAACTGAATTCCATATTCCAGATGTGGCCTTACTAGAGAGTTAAACAGGGGCAATATTATGCTAGCATCTCGAGTTTTTATTTCCCTTTTAATGCATCCCAAAATTTTGTTAGCTTTAGCTGCAGCGGCTTGGCATTGAGTACGATTATTTAACTTGTTGTCGATGAGTACTCCTAAGTCCTTCTCCAAGTTTGATGTCCCCAACTGTATCCCATTTATTTTGTATGGTGTTAGACCATTGGTACGACCAAAATGCATGACTTTACATTTGTCAACATTGAATTTCATCTGCCATGTATGTGCCCATATAGCCATCCTATCCAGATCCTGTAGCAATATAACACTATCTTCCTTAGAGTTGATGATTCTGCACAATTTTGTATCATCTGCAAAAATAGCAACATTGCTCACTACTGTATCCACTAGGTCATTAATAAATAAATTGAAGAGCACTGGACCCAGTACAGACCCCTGTGGGACCCCACTGCTAACAGTCTCCCATTTTGAGTATGATCCATTGACCACAACTCTTTGTTTTCTGTCCATTAGCCAGTTCCCTATCCAAGCACACAGACTCTTCCCCAGTCCTTGCATCCTCATCTTTTGCACCAGACTTTTGTGGGGAACAGTGTCGAATGCCTTAGCAAAGTCTAAGTATATCACATCTACAGCATTCCCAATATCCATATTAGCATTCACTACCTCATAAAAGCTGAGCATGTTAGTCAAACAGGACCTGTCTTTAGTAAACCCATGTTGATGCTGAGAAATAAGATTATTTTCTACTATGAAGTCATGTATAGTATCTCTTAGTAACCCCTCAAATAGTTTGCATACAACTGATGTTAAGCTTACAGGTCTATAATTTCCTGGATCTGATTTTTTGCCCTTCTTAAATAATGGGAAAACGTGGGCTGTACGCCAATCCACTGGGACTCTGCCAGTTGCAAGAGAGTCACAAAAGATAAGATAAAGGGGTTTATCTATAACTGAACTTAATTCCCTTAGGACCCGAGGATGCATGCCATCCGGGCCAGGTGCCTTGTCTATTTTTAATTTATTTAGTCTTGCCTTTACTTCTTCCTGCGTTAAGTATTTAATATTACAGTTAGAAGATTGAGACTCTTCCGCCTCTGTAATTTGCAACAGTGCTGTTTCCTTTGTAAAGACAGAAGCAAAGAAAGCATTTAATAACTCTGCCTTACCTTGGTCATCCACCATTGAGTTCCCACCCTCATCCTTTAGGAGTCCTATACAGTCAACCTTTCTTTTTTTAGAGTTGATGTACTTGTAAAACTTTTTTGGGTTAGATTTGATATCCCTAGCGATTTGATTTTCAGCTTCGATCTTTGCCAGCCTAATTTCTTTTTTACAATTTTTATTGCACTCCTTATAATTGCTTAGTGCAATTATACTATCATTATTGTGATCGGTTTCAGGCTGAAATCGATTCACAATCTGTTTGCAGTAAAGGTGGCCATACGATCTCTCTCTGATCAGATTCGATCAGAGAGGGATCTATCTGTTGGTCGAATCTGATGGCAAATCGACCAGTGTATGGCTACCTTTAGAGCTACCATTATGTCAAAATTCCTCAGCAACGGTATCCACATCTTGTTGAGTCCAACATAATTCTAAAAGAATTACATCATATCTCTCAGATGGTTTTTAGAGAGTTCACTTGTTTAGTGGCCCAGTGCACTTACGTATGTGGGTTTTAGTACCAAGAGAGTGGTATCATTTTACGCACTCTTAAAAATAGAGAGAAGCTGAAATTTCACATTGACAGCATTTGCAACATAGGATCCACAAATGGGCAGCATGGTGGCGTAGTGGTTAGCACTCTCGCCTTGAAAAACTGGGTCCCCGGTCAACATCTGCAAGGAGTTTGTATGTTCTCCCCGTGTCTGTGTGGGTTTCCTCCGGCACTCTGGTTTCCTCCCACACCTCAAAAACATACATATAAGTTAATTGGCTTCCCCCTAAAATTGGCCCTGGACTACAATACATACACTATACGATACATACATAGACAAAAGACTATGGTAGGGCTTAAGGCTCATACACACATCAGACTATAGTCTTTGGAAAATGAAAGATCACAGACCAATCTTACCACCCTTCATGTAGTATGAGAGCCATACCTACACAGTCTATTCTATGGAGCTGAACTCCCCATCAGACAGAAATCTTTGCAAGATGCTGCACAGACACAAAAGATCAGTATCTGCAAAAGATCTGTTCCTGCCAAAGATCCGTTCCTGCAAATTGCATTCATAGTCTATGAGATCTGCAGATCATCATACATACCTTGTTTAACTGACATTCATCTGCAGATCAGACAATCATCTGCAGATCTGAAAATCCATCCTGGTGGATCTGATCTGCAGATTAATGTCTGTTAAACAATGTGTGTATGATGATCTGCAGATATCATAGACTATGAATGCATTTTGCAGGAATGGATCTTTTGCAGATACTGATCTTTTGAGTGTCTACAGAATCTTTGTGTGCAGCATCTTGCAAAGATTTCTATCTGATCGGGAGTTCAGCTCAATAGAATAGACCAGTGTTTCTCAACATTTTATAAGTGTGTACCCCTTTTAAAACCCTGTACTCATCGAGTACCCCCTAGCATAGTAAACATGATCACAAGTACCCCTTGAGAAATATATATTTAATCGTAGTACATGATAATTGGTTCTAAACAATGTGCAAGCATTTATTATTGCTTTTAATTAGCTAAAATACTAATTTGGTGTTGTTTAAATAAGAATTATAATTTTCTACATCTCTAAATTTGTTATTCTTGGTTAAGTATATCAAGCCCGAGTACCCCCTGGACCCATCTGAAGTACCCCCTGGGGTACGCGTACCGCATGTTGAAAACCTAGGGAATAGACTTTGTAGGTATGGCTCTCATACTACATGGAAGGGGGTAAAATTGGTCTGTGATCTTTCATTTTCCAAAGACTATGGTCTGATGTGTGTATGAGCCTTTAGATTGTGAGCCCCTCTGAGGGACAGTTAAATGACAAGACAACATATACCCTTTACAGCGCTGCGTAAGATGTCAGCGCTATACAAGTACTAAATAAAACTGTTCATTCAGAAACGAATTATTACCTGACAACTGATTAATTAAGCTAAGGGATGTCGGTTAGTAAAAGTGACCATACAAACATTGCCACCTGATGTGATAAAACGATTGCTCCCTGCAGGGGATATTGATGCGTTTCCTGTGTAAAGATTACATTCAGCCCAGAATTTATGCTCATTCTAGAGCAGAAAAATTTGGCTAATCAAATTTCACTTCACATCTCTACTTAATGAACCCCAAAGCTCTTTTCCCACTAGATCTGTTGCAGTGCACGATGTCTAGTGATATATGGGCAGATCTGACCAAGAGACAGATTTCTCTCTGATCAAATCTGATCAGAGAGAGGTCTGTTGGCCGGCCATATACTGCAGGCCAATTCCCGATCCATTTCATAATGAAATCTCTCGGGAATCAGCCTCTTGACATCACTGCCCCTTCAATGTAAATGTGCCCCTATGCCCGTGTAATTATACTTTACCAGCCTGCTGTCACCTGCTTACTGCAAAGTAACCCACGTCACTACTGGCAAATAGCATGTGACATCACTCGTGTGACATCATACAAATGCAAAGTGCTATATGCCGCCAGTGAGTGATGCGCAAATGTGGAAGATGGGCACTATGTGGGCAAGTAAAGTTTAAATGCATGGGAATGGGGGCTCATTTCCATTTAGTGGGCCAGCACCGGGGGTTCCATCGCTGGTCCCAATATCACAAACTGTTACTGCTGTGCACGCAATCAGCCACGTCAGCACAAGATTGCTCTGCATATCAAATCAATACATTCAACCAATTTCAGGCCAAAAAGTTAATCAGGCATACTTGTGGCGGCACCAATTTGCATCCAATCGGACAATAATTTTCTAATCATATGGTCAATTGGCCACCAGATATATGTCCACCATTGATAACAGCCCATGATAAAGTTGTGGGCAGCCTGCATGGAATACATCTGTGCACCCACATCCTCTCCATTATTCCACTTGCACTATATTATTGGGACATGTAGGGCAATTAAGACAAAAACGAAGAAAATTCAGGAAACTATTCCCTCCCAAGCTACTCAGCGCATGCAATCCTCAGCTGTCGCCTAAGATCTGATCATTTGGCCAAGCGTGCACCTAAAATTATATACATTAACAGCAGCAAAATCTTGCTCTACTTTCTCCCACAACCCCAAATCCCGCCCCTACTAAACCAAATGTCCCAGCAAGCAACTGGTTTCACTACACCGCTGACGTAATTAGTAAGGTTCCTCCTGGGAGATCCACCCCCCTCCCCGAGTGTCGGCGAGCGTAATATTAATGACTCCGCCTCTTCCTGACATCACATGTGCGCATAGGCTCCTGGGAAGCGCGGGACTGCTGGAAGTAAGTGACGTATTAGTAACCGTATCAGAGCGCTGCAGCATGTTGGCCCGCGCACTGTAGAAGTGTTCAACATTTCACCCCTGTAGTTGCCTAATAGCCGATTTGAGGCCCCGGGATGCAAATAGCAGGGGCGTTATACAACCATGACCCGATTTTCCGATTATTTTCCATTGTATACCGATTTTTTTTTTCTTGTGATATGCAAAGAGCTGAAGCAGAGGAACCCTACGGGCTGATTCCATTCTGTGTACTGCAATTGCAAATTTCTGCAAACAGCATTTTGTGAGTGATCACAACAATGGCTTCAGAACCAAGTTGTGATCGCTCTGGGAATTGCATAGCTCCCTACTGTCCCTCTTTTGGAGGGACAGTCCCTATTTGGGAGTCCAGGCCCTTTTTTCTCCTCATTCGTCCCTCTTTCTATGTAAATATATATATATATATATATATATATATATATATATATATATATATATATATATATATATATATTTCTCTACTAAAAATGTGTTTGACTTTAAACTTTATTCCCATCCTTTAAATTGATATATTATTAATTTTAAAATGTTAATATGAAGGAAAATGAAACAGGATAGAAAGGACCAGTGTGGTTTGAATTATATTCTTATGAAGTCTTTCCTTATGGTGTGTGAGACTGGGGGGGCGCGGTTAGTGATCAGGGGCGTGGCTTATGTGTCCCTCTTTCTCATCTCAAAAAGTTGGGAGGTATGCATAGTGCGTACAGGGGGACACACATTCAGGCACGTTCACAGGGGATGGCTCTGGGTGCTCAAGCACCCCCCTTTTTGTTAGACATTGTGGGCCCTTCCGCAGGACTTCTTCTTTAGCTGCTCAGGCAGGGACTGGCCGGGGGTAAGGGAGGAGATTTCCACCAGACTGTCGCCCCTTGTTCATTTCACCAGGGTCAGGATCGGTGTGCACTTACTGCTGCACACTTAGCTCAGGCTCAGCCTCAGTGTTTGTAGCTGCCAGGCCAGTGCAGAGGAGTTGCAGGGAACTGGAAGAGCTGAATTATTTCCTGCTTCCTCAGTTCCTCTCCTTCATGCCCCCTCCTATTTCAGCTAGGCTTCTGTAACTCCGCCCCCGATCTAGAGTCTCCCGAGCTGCACAGTGCATGCATGCAGTGCACAGCAGCACACTCCACAGAAGGCTGGCTGCTGCAGTGTTGACTGAGCCACGACCAGGATCTGCAAGGACACAAGTCACACCACAGTGAGGTGACACAGAGAGTACAGTGTCTGTAGCTACTACTGTCAGGAAATGCAGGCATGTGTGTGTATAGTACATGGGGCATTATAGTAACATATTGGGGGAGGGTAGTGGCTGAACTATGGTGGGCAGTGGCATCACTAAGTCAGTTTGTAAACTGCAGCAGTAGTTTCCCAAACCTCTCTCCCTCACCACAGAACTTGTAACTAATATTTGGCAGGACACTTACCTGTACCTGCAACACTAGTGAATATAGAAGATTGGGCAGTATTAGTAATCAGGCAATCACTTCTTCACAGCTGTCAGTGCATCTTTGTCTCAGCATTAACTAGCTGCAGAGAGCAGGGAAGTCCTGGCTGCTGGGAGAGGAGGCTTGGAGGAGCAGAGTGCAAAGACAGGAGCATTGAAGAGGAGGGAAAGACTAATCTGATGTCACACAGATATCTGTCAGACAAGCTCAAGGTATTCTCAGCATTGCATCTTCCTCCCCCTTCCTTTTGAACCTATGCTGAGCCTTATGGTACATACACACGTCAGATTTTTCGTTCGGACCGGTCATTTGGACGTCAAATCGGGCATGTGTTCGGCTGATAAGGCTGATTTTGACGGATCCGCTAAAACCAGCCTTATCAGCCAAACGATCGTTTGTACACACACCCAATTTGACATCCAAACGGCCATTGCTTTGGAAAAATCAGATGTGTGTATGTACCTTTATGGTTCCACAAAAGCTGCCTTCATCCCATTTCCACCCAGTGTCACCCTCTCCCACCCTCCTCTCTGCCCACTGGCACTCTCCTCTCCGCCCCCTGAGACCCTCCTCCTCCTCCTACCCACTGTCACCTTTCTCCCTCACCCACTGACACCCTCCTGCCCACCCAATGTCACCCTCCTACCCACTGGCACCCTCCTCTCTGCCCACTAACACCCCCTCCTACCCACTGGCACCTTACACCCTCACCCAATGGCACCCCCCTTTCCAACCAGTGTCACCCTCTCCCACCCACTGGCACCCTCCTCCGCAAACTTTTCTCCCCTTCTCACCCTCCTGCAAAAGCAGGGGTGTGGCTTAAGGCCACACAGGGGGCATGGCGTAAGTGTCCCTCTTTCACATCTTCAAAAGTTGGGAGGTATGATAGGAGAACTGTTCTCTAAGGCCCGGTGCACACCAAAACCTGCTAGCAGATCCGCAAAATGCTAGCAGATTTTGAAACGCTTTTTCTTATTTTTCTGCAGCGTTTCACCTAGCATTTTGCGGTTTTGGGAAGCGTTTTTGGCAGGGCTGTGGAGTCGGTCCAAAAATCCACCGACTCCGATTCCTCAGTTTAGTATTCCACCGACTCCTCGACTCCGACTGCTCTAATTTGCATATTACAATTTTGTTGATTAAAAGTATGTAACATGAAATTCGTCTCTTAACTGCCAACGCTTAGGAATTTTACAAGACAACTGAAGTGAGAAGGATATGTAGACTACTATATTTATTCCATTTAGACTAAAACTAGTTCTTGGTAAGAGTACTTGTAAAAGGTACACACCGGAACAAAGAACATCTATCAGGCCCTAGGCAATGTAAGTGTGGGTACATGTAAGAATGATGTGCAGGTACTTTGCAGGGGAATGAGGAGATTCTTCCTCTATTACACATTCTTCATGCACAATCTGAACAAGGTTTATGGGTGACAGACAATACCTCTGTGTTCAATGTGCACAGCATTCTCAGTGGATTCCCTGCAGCTCTGTGGGGAGTGCATATGTAGAGTATAGTACTACTGTGTAACAAAGTAAACCTGAGACAGATGAAATTAAAGTTTTATACATACCTGGGGCTTTCTCCAGCCGCCTTCAGGATAATCAGTCCCTCGTTGTCCTCCTCCACCACCTGGATCTTCTGCTATGAGTCCAGGTACTTGAGCCAGTCGGGCGTAGTGCGCATGCACACACTCCGCCGCCAGGAGCATACTACACCTGTGCAGCACTATTGCGCAGGTGCAGAATGTTCCTGGCTGTGGGAGCGGCATGCGGCCGGACAGCGCTGACTGGCTGAATTACCAGGACTCATAGCAGAAGATCCGGGTGGTGGAGGACAGCGAGGGACTGATTAGCCTGAAGGGGGCTGGAGGAAGCCCCAGGTATGTATAAAACTTTACTTTTCATCCGTCTCAGGTACCCTTTAATTTGTAGTCACCAAACCAAATTTTAACATATCAATTTATTTGATTTCATCAGCAAAGGGAGTGCATACATTTGCATAAATCAGCATCAGTGCAGAATTATTTCCATCTCATTGACCATCTCTATTAGTGACACAGCTACACATCAGGCTTTATTCTTACAGCATAGATATTATATATATATATATATATATATATATATATATATATATATATATATATATATATATATATATATATATGAGATTCCTGTGTACACATCATATATACAGTCACAATCAGATATGTATATCTGACCTTAAAAATACGGGGACTGCTTTATTGAAGCAGCACAAGTAACTAATTTTGATTGGTTTATTTCATTTTTGTGGACTAAGCACAGCTATTACTGTATATATACATTATTTTTAATGACTATTATCTGAGAAATAGAACATTTTATCATATTTTCTATTTTAATTACAGTTACAAATTCATTAGGAGTCGGAGTCGGTGCATTTTTTCCCGACTCCGACTCCAGGCACCCAATATTGCCCGACTCCGACTCCACAGCCCTGGTTTTTGGTGTTGTAGATTTCATAAATTGTTACAGTAAAGCTGTTACTGAACAGCTTCTGTAACAAAAACGCCTGCAAAACCGCTCTGAACTTTTTTCAGAGAGGTTTTTCCTATACTTTACATTGGAGGCAGAAACACCTCCGCAATCCAAAAAATGCCTCACCCCGGGAGTATGAGTTTCAGCAAAACGCCTCCCGCTCTGGTGTGAACCTCCCCATTGAGATACATTGACCAAGCGTATCTGCAGCTGCAAGCGGCTGCAAAAACGCCAAAAAACCCGCTCAGTGTGCACCAGCCCAAAAAGGTCTCCTGCTGGGCCCCAAGTAAACTAGTGCCTGAAGCTAAGGACCCACCAGTGGCACTTTGCAAAGCACCCATGATTCCCAATACGAAAGTGCCAAGATTCCAAAGCAATTCCTATTACAGCATATAGCGTCGTGATTGGATGAATAGTGTGGGTGTAGTTTACTATAACCTATGAACGTTTGAGAGGTTGCTGTCCAACCAATCACGTTAGCATAATTTCTCTATGAGGTTTCCTGTTGGGTCAGAGAGTAGCACCCATATTAACCAGCCTGGCGGTATGGACGAGCGTCACACACCTAACTGAGCCACCAGCGGGGTCACCGAGAAGACTTAGAGGACGCAGAGGGACCTCCCAGGCTAAAGAAGGCTGGAGGAAAAACTACCCAAAGAAAGTACTGTCAAAATATTTTGAGTATTTTTTTGCTTGCTGGTGGTTTAGCAAACTCTCTGAGGGATGTACCAGGGGAACTGTATACCGAATACTAGGTCCACTAGGGCAGTGTTTATTAACATTTTATTGGTATGGACCCCTTTTAAAACCCTGTACTCGCCAAGTACCCCTTAGCATAGTAAACATTATCACAAGTACCCCTTCACAAATATATATTTAATAGTAGTACATGATAATTGGTTCTAAACAATTTCCAAGCATTTACTATTGCTTTTAATTAGCTAAAACACTATTGTAATTTGGTGTTGTTTAAATAAGATTTATCATCTATTAAAACTCTAAATGCGTTATTCTTGGTTAAGTATATCAAGCCCGAATACCCCCTGGAATCATCAGAAGTACCCCCTGGGTTACGTGTACCACAGTTTGAGAACCTACGCCAGTGATAGCGAAACTATGGCACACGTGCCCGAGGCGGCACTCGGAGCCGTCTCTGTGGGCATGTGTGCTGCGTCCGCCACCACCGCACCCCCGTTTTGAAGCATGTCACTGCGTGTCTGGAGGAGGTGGAGCGGGAAGAGCGGAGATGCTTTGAACAACTTTGCCTGCCCCCCGCTCTGCTCGTTAGGCTTTCCTCTCTGGCGACTGAGTAGCTGTGCACAGAGCTGCATGCAGCTAAGCTCCGCCCCCTTGCCGGTTTCCCGCTGACTACACCACAGCTTACAGACGGTCATCTACTGTCTCTGTGGGGTCTAGAAGGTGAGAGAAAGGAGGTTGGAGGTAAATGTGTGTGTTTCGCTACTGTCTTAGTGGGGTGCAGGAGGGGGTTCAAAGGTGTGTGTGTTTTTGTACTGTCCCGGGGGGGTTCAGAGGTATGCATGTGTGTGTGGTTTGTCTCTGTGGGGCGCAGGAGGGGGGGGGGGGATGTCAGAGGTGTGTTGGTGCGAGTGGGGGTCTGATCAGAGCAGAGGTGTGTGCATTTTTTTCACTGTCCCTGTGGGGTGCAGGAGTGTGTGGACAGGTCAGGGCTGTGCGCGTGGTTTTTTTTTTTTTTTTTTTTTATGTCGGCCAATTAGTCTTTAAAGGGTACTTGAGATGATTAAAAAAAAGACAAAACTACACATAAGTGAAGTGTTTTCTAGTCAAGTCTGCCACACATGATTGAAGTGTTTTCTGGTTAAATCTGCCATATGATTGAAGTGTATTCTGATCAAGTCTGCCGACTAGGTTTGCAAAGGTATGAAATTCCACGGTTGATAACCGTCAAAAATACCACTGTATGACAGTATTCCGGTATTAAATAATTATTTGGACCTGGGCCCCACCCCCTTACATTAAATAATGTGCCTCCACCCACCAGTAATAGGTGGCTGCAGCATAGGTAGCCAGGGATAGGTGTAGCCAGTAGTAGCTGCTCGCAGCATAGGTAGCCAGGGATAGGTGTAGCCAGTGGTAGGTGACGCAGCATAGGTAGCCAGGGATAGGTGGAGCCAGTGGTAGGTGCCGCAGCATAGGTAGCCAGGGATAGGTATAGCTAGTGGTAGGTGCCACAGCATAGGTAGCCAGGGATAGGTGTAGCCAGTAGTAGGTGCTCGCAGAATAGGTAGCCAGGGATAGATGTAGCCAGTGGTAGGTGCCCCAGCATAGGTAGCCAGGTATAGGTGTAGCCAGTGGTAGGTGCTGCAGCATAGGTAGCCAGGGATAGGTGTAGCCAGTAGTAGGTGCTCGCAGCATAGGTAGCCAGGGATAGGTGTAGCCAGTGGTAGGTGCCGCAGCATAGGTAGCCAGGGATAGGTGTAGCCAGTGGTAGGTGCCGCAGCATAGGTAGCCAGGGATAGGTGGAGCCAGTGGTAGGTGCCGCAGCATAGGTAGCCAGGGATAGGTATAGCCAGTAGTAGGTGCTCGCAGCATAGGTAGTCAGGGATAGGTGTAGCCAGTGGTAGGTGCCGCAGCATAGGTAGCCAGGGATAGGTGTAGCTAGTGGTAGGTGCTGCAGCATAGGTAGCCAGGGATAGGTGTAGCCAGTGGTAGGTGCCGCAGCATAGGTAGCCAGGGATAGGTGTAGCCAGTGGTAGGTGCCACAGCATAGGTAGCCAGGGATAGGTGCCACAGCATAGGTAGCCAAGGATAGGTGCCGCAGCATAGGTAGCCAGGTATAGGTGTAGCCAGTGGTAGGTGCCGCATCATAGGTAGCCAGGGATAGGTGTAGCCAGTGGTAGGTGCCGCAGCATAGGTAGCCAGGGATAGGTGGAGCCAGTGGTAGGTGCCGCAGCATAGGTAGCCAGTGGTAGGTGCCGCAGCATAGGTAGCCAGGGATAGGTGTAGCCAGTAGTAGGTGCTCGCAGCATAGGTAGCCAGGGATAGGTGTAGCTAGTGGTAGGTGCCACAGCATAGGTAGCCAGGGATAGGTGTAGCCAGTGGTAGGTGCCGCAGCATAGGTAGCCAGGGATAGGTGTAGCCAGTGGTAGGTGTCGCAGCATAGGTAGCCAGGGATAGGTGTAGCCAGTGGTAGGTGCCTCAGCAGAGGTAGCCAGGGATAGGTGGAGCCAGTGGTAGGTGCCGCAGCATAGGTAGCCAGGGATAGGTGGAGCCAGTGGTAGGTGCGGCAGCATAGGTAGCCAGGGATAGGTGGAGCCAGTGGTAGGTGCCGCAGCATAGGTAGCCAGGGATAGGTGTAGCCAGTGGTAGGTGCTGCAGCATAGATAGCCAGGGATAGGTGCAGCCAGTGGTAGGTGCCGCAGCATAGGTAGCCAGGGATAGGTGGAGCCAGTGGTAGGTGCCGCAGCATAGGTAGCCAGGGATAGGTGGAGCCAGTGGTAGGTGCCGCAGCATAGATAACCAGGGATAGGTGTAGCCAGTGGTAGGTGCCGCAGCATAGGTAGCCAGGTATAGGTGTAGCCAGGTATAGGTGTAGCCAGGTATAGGTGTAGCCAGTGGTAGGTGCCGCAGCATAGGTAGTCAGGGATAGGTGTAGCCAGTGGTAGGTGCTGCAGCATAGATAGCCAGGGATAGGTGTAGCCAGTGGTAGGAGCCGCAGCATAGGTAGCCAGGGATAGGTGTAGCCAGGGATAGGTGTAGCCAGGGATAGGTGTAGCCAGTGGTAGGTGCCGCAGCATAGGTAGTCAGGGATAGGTGTAGGCAGTAATAGGTGCCGCAGCATAGGTAGCCATGGATAGGTGTAGCTAGAATTAGGTGGCCAGCACAGAGAGCCGGAGGGAGGGAAAGGGGAATAATACTCACTTATCAGCAGCCAAGTCCTCACGCGTGTACTGTGCTTCCTTCTACTTCCTGTTTGTGCTTCCATCATCTCCTTGTAATAGCACCCAGGGGGCGCTGTTTCAGGAAATAAGATGAAAGAACAGGAAGACCAATGAAGCTCGGACGGGTACAGCTTGGAGGACGGAGCTGGCTGCTGGAAAGTGAGTATTTATCCCCACCGCTGTTCGTGCGCCGCCGCTCCGCGGCTCCGCCCCCCGGTAGCCCCGCCCCCCGAAAACCGGTAAAACGAGATTGTGCACAGTACGATTACCGTGCACAATCATACCGTGGAGTATCCTCAATACCACCGGTATACCGCGGCAACCGTACTGCCGACGTGATTGAACATATTTTCTGGTCAAATCTGCCACATGGTTGAACGTATTTTCTGGGTAAATCTGCTCACATTATGTGTATTTTCTTGAGAAAACCTGCACAATTATGTGAATTTTCTTGGGAGAGGGTCACCAAAACTTGGGCCCACTGTCTTTGCGTTGCACTTTTAAAGGGAACCCGAGGTGAGAATAATATTGAGCCTTCTGTATTTATCCCCTTTTAACCTCCTGGGCCTTACCCACTCTGGAGGGTTTGCAGCCACAGTCCTCCTGGATGATTTTAAGCGATCGCGTAGTTGTAACAGCAGCTTCAGCTAGCACTAGGCTAGCTAGCAGTGGTGGTCGGCATCCTCAGATTACTGTTGATCCCCCCCCCCCCCCCCGTTCGCCGCTAAATACATTACCCAGCCTGGATCCAGCGTTCGGCGCAGCCTCCCCGGACGGCTCCGCTGTTCTCTATGGGAAGGATCGAACATGACGTCATGCGCAGACCCGATCCTCCCCATAGAGAGGACCGGAGATGTGCAGGGAGGCTGCACCGATCGCTGGAGCCAGGGGGGGTTAATGTATTTAGCGGTGATCGGTGGGGGATCAACAGTAATCTGAGGATGCCGACCACCACTGCTAGCTAGCCTAGTGCTAGCTGAAGCTGTTACAACAATGTGATCACTTAAAATCATCCTGGGGGACTCCTGGGGACAGCCGGTGGTATGCCCAACACAGTGTCGGGCATACCGCTAAGGAGGTTAAGCAATACCAGTTGCATGGCTGCTGTGCTGGTCCTCTGCCTCTAATTCTTTCAACCATAGACCCTGAACAAGCATGCAGCAGGTCAGGAGTTTCTGACAATATTGTCAGAACTGACAAGATTAGCTGCATGCTTGTTTCTGGGGGTAATTCAGTTCACTACTGCTACCAAATAGATCAGCAGGGCTGCCAGGCAACTAGTATTGTTTAAAAGGAAATGAATATGGCAGCCTCTATAATCACTCTCACCTCGGGTTCACCTTAAATTAATTAGAGAGTGCAGTTGCACACATGCGCAGAGAGTGCCCGGCAACAGGAGCGCGATCTAGGACGCGCTCCGCCGGGCCAGCGCAGACGTACTACTCCGGGTCATTGCGACCCGGAAGTAGTAAGAGCCACAGCGACATGACAGTTTGGGCAGCCGAACAGTTCGGCTGCAGTTCGGCTAACAGTTCGCCCAACTCTAAAGGGTACTAAAACCTAATTGCCTTTATTATTAAAAGTAATATGCGTGTATACCAATCAAACTAGGAGAAAGAGAGACTGGGAGGGTCCTTGTTTATCCCCACCCACCACACACACGCACACTAAACAGTGTTTCATGGAGCGGGGTGCAACTATCTCCCAGGTCCCTTTAAAGGACTTACGAGGCCAGATTTGTAAAAAATACATAAAACGGTCCCCGACCGCGCGGCCCGGGTCGTGCTCCCCAGCCTTCACAAAGATGGCCGCCGGAGCTGGCCGCGGCTGTGCAGTCCGCATAGCCGCGAGTGCGGCTGCGCAGCTCTAAGGCCAACTCCCTGATCCACGCTACTGTTACGTAGATCGGGGGGTTGGCCTTAGAGCTGCGCAGCCGCACTCGCGGCTATGCGGACTGCGCAGCTGCGGCCAGCTTCGGCGGCCATCTTGGTACAGGCGGGGACCGTTCGGGGGCATATTAAGCAGCGGGGACCAGGCGGAACGGCACGGAGGGCGTGGACGGCGTCCTCCGTGCCTTGCAAACACACACAGGTAGCTAACTTTTTTAATGTATTTTTTACAAATCTGGCATCGTAAGTCCTTTAAAGAGAACCCGAGGTGGGAATTACTTTTACTATTGGGGCACAGAGGCTGGTTGTGCGCACTAAGACCAGCCTCTGTTGCCCCATCGTGTGCCTCCATGTCCCCCCTGCTCGCCGCTATACCCCCCGCATTGCTGGCTGTGTCGCCAGCTCAATGTTTACCTTGCGCTGTCAGTCAGCGCCGCTCCCCCGCCTCCTCCGCATCGGCGCCACCCGCCGCGTCACTTCCCTCCTATCAGCGGGAGGGAAGGGACACGGGCGGGTGCGCCGATGCGGAGGAGGCAGGGGAGCAGCGCTGACTGACAGCGCAAGGTAAACATTGAGCTGGCGACACGCTGCGTGTCGCCAGCAATGCGGGGGGTATAGCGGCGAGCAGGGGGGACATGGAGGCACACGATGGGGCAACAGAGGCTGGTCTTAGTGCGCACAACCAGCCTCTGTGCCCCAATAGTAAAAGTAATTCCCACCTCGGGTTCTCTTTAAGGATACCTCGCACTTTAACACATACATTGGGTTGCTGGTGGTTTACAAGGCATTTTATGACAAGGTGTGAAAATATCATCTAGGTGAAAAGTCAGGAGGAAAAGTGAATTGCATATGGGCCATTGAGTAGTGTATGGCTAGCCTTATCACTATTGACACTGCAAGGGCACTTAAGGTGCTCCCTGCTGTAATGCTGAGTAAGAGCCACACATTAGGGCCATTTACACTAATGAACATAGGTGACCATATGCTGCGCACCAACGCTTTTCCTCCCGTATGGCTGTGTGTCAGAGCTAATTACACTTTCTGATCAGGAGGCCAGTGGACATGTGGATGGATTTAAAAGGAGTCTGAAGCCTAAGTAAAAAAAAAAATCCAAAGAAGAGGGAAGGCTCTGGGTCCTATAGAGTCTTCCCGTTCTCCTCCCGGCACCCGCGTTCCCCCGCAGGCTCACCTGTTATCAGTCTACGACTGTTCGGTTGTAGACTGCTCTCTTCCTGGTTGGACTGGCTTCAACAGTCTTCGGAAGAAATCGGGCTTCTGAAGACGGGCCGCTACGTATTAGGCCCGCACGCGCACTCGTTTTGTGCACTCACGCAGGAGCAGTACAGAGCTGCCTGTCTTCAGAAGACCTAGTGCGTCTGAAGACTGCCGAAGTTTCCCGCGGCAGGAGATTTAATCCGTGAAGACTGAGAGGGAACAAGGATACTGGCAGGAGAAGGAAGGCTCTATAGGACGCAGAGCCTTCCCTCTCCTTTGGTAAGTATCTGTTTTTTTTTTGTTTTAAATCGGCCTTCAGATACTCTTTAATGTTATTAATAGGACCCATTCTTAACCTGCCTGATTCCTGCGGCCGCGGGAAAGTTTTTTGCAAATGTTTTTTAAATTTATCATGTAGCTAGCCTAGCGCTAGCTACATGATTCCCCCCTCCCTGCGGCGTCCCTTCCACCCCTCTGATCGCCGCTGACGCAATCACCCGTCCGGAAATCCCGTTCTGAACGGAATTTCCAGGAAGGCTTCCCCCGTCGCCATGGTGACGACCGTCGTGACGTCATCGACGTCATGGACGTCATGACGTCACAGGGAGTCCACCCCTCAGCGCTGCCTGGCACTGATTGGCCAGGCAGCGCACGGGGTCTGGGGGGGAGGCTGCATCGCGGCGGATCGGCGGTGGTGATCAGGCGCAACACGCAGCAAGCAAAGTGCTTGCTGCGTGTTTTTTCAAAAAAAATTATTCAGATCAGCACAGCGGGGCCTGAGCGGCGACCTCCGGCGTCTCTGGACGAGCTCGTCCAGAACGCCAGGGAGGTTAAAGAGAACCAGAGAGGAATAAAATAACATATTTATACATAAATACATCAGCCTGGATCGCTCCCACGCTGCCTTTCTCCGCTGCCTCTGTCCGCCGGTAACGGGTCCCGTCATTTCGGCCAGTCGACGCAAGCGCAGTGAGCTCCCTCCGTACTGTGCAGGCGCATGCGTACAGAGCCGGAGGGAGCCCCTGGGCATGCGGAAGACTGGCCGCGTCCAGCGGAAGTGATACCGGCGATAGAGGCAGTGGAGGATGACGGCGTGGGAGCAATCTAAGCTTATGGGGCTGGAGGAAGCCCCAGGTATGTATAACATCTTTTTTTTCATTTTTAGAATACGCTCGTCTCTGGTTCCCTTTAAGGGACAACTGAAATGAGTTTTATGGAGGTGGCCATATTTTTTTCCTTTTAAACAATACCACTTGCCTGGCTGTCCTACTGATCTATTTGGTTGCAGAAGTGTCTGAATAACATCAGAAACAAGCATGCAGCTAATCTCGTCATATCTGACAATAATGTCAGAAACATCTGATCTGCTCCATGCTTGTTCAGGACTTATGACTGAACATATTAGAGGCAGAGGATCAGAAGGATAGCCAGGTAACTAGTGTAACTTAAATGGAAATAAAATGTGGCAGCCTTCATGTACCTCTCACTTCAGGTTCCCTTTAAAGGGAAACTGAAGTAAGAGGTATATAGAAGCTGCCATATTTATTTCCTTTTAATCAATACCAGTTGCCTGGCAGCCCTGCTGGTCTATTTCTCTGCAGTAGTATCTGAATAACACCAGAAACAAGCATGCAGCTAGTCTTGTCAGATCTGACTTTAACCACTTCTCTACCACTGGGTTTTTCACCTAAAAACCACAGCAATTTTCACATTTAAGGGAGGCAAGGGTTAATGGGCTTAATGGGGGTATAAATTATTTAAAAAAAACCTCACTGATGCTGATCAGTCACTAATGCTGTGTTAGTTATCTGAGATCCTCTCACGAGTGATCTCAGTAACTGTAACAGCATAGTGACTGATACAATGTTTACACACATTCTGCATGAATAAGCACTGTCATTGGCTTTGTGAACACATGTTCACATCAGCCAATCACAGACCAGCGGGTGCCCGACGCGTATGCACGTCCGCGTGCACGCGAACGCGAACGCGCACGCGAACGCGAACGTGATCGCGCACAGCAGGAAAATAAACAGGAGTTGCCTATCTACGCCCCTGTGACTCAGGTGAATTTTAAAGGGGCGTAGATAAGCGTGGCAGAGGTTGTTAAGTGGTTAAAGTCTGAAACACCCGATCTGCTGCATGCTTGTTCAGGGGCTATGGCTAATAGTATTAAAGGCAGAGGATCAGCAGGGCTGCCAGGCAACTGGTATTGCTTAAAAGGAAATAAACATGGCAGCCTCCATATACCTCTCTTCAGTTCCCCTTTAAAGGGACTCCGAGCACCTCTCATGGGCATGCCTTTAAAGGTGGCCACTAACGGTCCAATTTCTAGCGAAAAATCGTTTGAGCGATCAGAAATTCTGATCTGAAAATAATCTCAGTTGATGGGCACAATCAATTATGAACGATTATAAAAAAAATCGTCTGACTGGATTTTTGTCAAACCAAAATTTGGATTTTCTTAATCGATTGTGATAGATAGGAAGCAAAGATTGGTTCGTTGATGGTGTAGTGAACAATTTTTCTTCCGATCAGAATTTCTGATCGTTCGAACGATTTTTCACTAGAAATTTGACCATTAGTGGCCACCTTAAGACAGACGACTTCCAACAAAGTCGTGCTATGACCCCTCTGGAGGAGCCTCTTGCAATGGCCATGCGTGTCACTTCCTCTTCCTGCTCCATTCAGTGATGCACTTCTCTAACAGAGAAGAAAGGTGTGACCCAGGAGTTATGACATGACCAAGATGGCAGCCGCGACGTCCCAGGGACTCCCGATCCACCCCTCGGCGCTGCCTGGCACTGATTGGCCTGGCTGCGCAGGGGTCCCGGGGGGGGGCCCTCTGTCGCGTCGGGTAGCGGTGGATCGGCGGCGATCGAGTTAAACACGCAGCTAGCAAAGTGCTAGCTGCGTGTTTGAAAAAAAAAAATTCAAATCGGCCCAGCAGGGCCTGAGCGGTGACCTCCGGCATCTCTGGACGAGCTCAGCTCGTCCAGAACGCTAGGGAGGTTAAAGGGAACCTAAACTGAGAGGGGTATGGATGTTTCCTTTTGAACAATACCAGTTGCCTGGCAGTCCTGCTGATCTCTTTAGCTGCAGTAGTGGCTGAATCACAGACCTGAAAGAAGCATGCAGCTAATCCAGTCTGACTTCAGTCAGAGCACCTGATCTGCATGCTTGTTGAGGGGCTGTGGCTGAAAGCGTTAGAGAAACAGGATCAGCAGGAGAGTCAGGCAACTGGTACCGTATTATTTTAAAAGGAAAAATCCATATCCTTCTCAGTTTAGGTTCCCTTTAAGTACTTTGCAGTACTGGTCGGAGTCTTAAAAGCATGCCCATGAGAGGTGCTCGGAGTCCCTTTAAGTGTCCATTTGAAACACCCCTTGGAGTTGTTTTGTATCATGATGGACAGTTTAAAAGAAAAAGATGTTGCTGTTTTCAGAAGCTATAAGGCCTCTTTAACCTCCTTGGCAGTAATCCCGAGCTAGGGTCGGGACAGGAAACCGCAGCTAAGAGTGGTAATCCCGACCTCTGCTCGGGGTAGCTGCCAGGATGTCTGTGCAGAGTATAGGACGCAGCGGGCGGTTTTACATACCTCCTGGGGGATCCCAACGTCAGCCTCCATTCTTATTCCTCTCTGGGACTCTGCTTCCTGTTGGTGAGATCGCCGGCTGTCGTCAATTTCACTTTAGAGTTACAGCGCCACCCAGAGGATGGAGGCATAACTGCAGCGCTGGAGCCAGGGAGGTGAGTGATTGTTAAACTGCTGCAGATCTCCCTGGCAGCATGATTTTTTCCAGGTTTTAGGGTCTGAAAGGGTGCAACAAAATTGCACCCTTTAGACCCTAAAATCTGGAAAGAATCATACCGCCAAGGAGGATAAAACAGGAGGCTGAACTGCGTGCTTGTCGATGGGTGCATGAGAGTAGCTGACGGACAGTGGGTTCACCGCCTTCAGCTGCTCATATGATAGAGGCCTGACTTCTATTTGCTGCTATTGGCTGTTTTGTTTTACTTGGATAGATGACAGTTTGGTTCCTATTGGTTTCTTCATGCCTATGTCAAATTATAGCTTTGATTGTATGAATTTTAATGTATTTTTGTAGTTTCAGAGCGCTGCGTGTCCTGTGTGGTCGCCAACATGGGATCAGATATACCACAGCTGCAAGAGCCCGCTTATGGGAAGATCACTGTGAGTTTTGTTTCAGTTTTTGCATCATCACACAGCATTGACCTATGGGAATGATTCAGTGTGCCATGGTTGTGGGTCCCAAGTCCAAGGGTCTCATGTTATATCAGTGTGTGGTATTCTGAAGCCCCAGGAGTTCTAACTTCTGTTTCAACAAAACATGAGAGACAATTGAGAGTCCCCAATAGTGTGTTACTGATGTACAATTGGCATAGGTCGTAGGACAAATCAAGTTATACTCACAAGTCTGGGTTGCCGAAGTTAGGCAACCACTTGTATTGCAGGCGAGGAGATTAGACCTGTCCTTGTTAAGGTTAAAAAGTCGCTCTCCGTAGAACGTAGAAGAGGGTGTCCACCCCCATCCACCAGGTGAATCAGATTATGCTATAGCATACAGAGGCGCCAATAGAATAAAAATCGTGCCAAATTAAAATCTATAAAATGTGGGTGGCAAGGGTGGGTTTACCTCCCCCACAATAAGCACAACCACTGATTTAGTTAATAAATAACATTAAATGTAATTGGTACTCCAAATAAAATCAGTTGCAAACGCATTTCATGAGTCCCAAGCCTGCTTCCTCAGGCAAAAACAACATACAGGTAGGAGCAACAGTGTCCTTGTGCAAACAGGTGTAGCGCAGCCGCAGAGGCACTACACCTGTTTGCACAAGGACACTGTTGCTCCTACCTGTATGCTACACCTGTTCGCACAAGGACACTGTTGCTCCTACCTGTATGCTACGCCTGTTCGCACAAGGACACTGTTGCTCCTACCTGTATGCTACGCCTGTTCGCACAAGGACACTGTTGCTCCTACCTGTATGCTACGCCTGTTCGCACAAGGACACTGTTGCTCCTACCTGTATGCTACACCTGTTCGCACAAGGACACTGTTGCTCCTACCTGTATGCTACACCTGTTCGCACAAGGACACTGTTGCTCCTACCTGTATGCTACGCCTGTTCGCACAAGGACACTGTTGCTCCTACCTGTATGCTACGCCTGTTCGCACAAGGACACTGTTGCTCCTACCTGTATGCTACACCTGTTCGCACAAGGACACTGTTGCTCCTACCTGTATGCTACACCTGTTCGCACAAGGACACTGTTGCTCCTACCTGTATGCTACACCTGTTCGCACAAGGACACTGTTGCTCCTACCTGTATGCTACGCCTGTTCGCACAAGGACACTGTTGCTCCTACCTGTATGCTACACCTGTTCGCACAAGGACACTGTTGCTCCTACCTGTATGCTACACCTGTTCGCACAAGGACACTGTTGCTCCTACCTGTATGCTACACCTGTTCGCACAAGGACACTGTTGCTCCTACCTGTATGCTACGCCTGTTCGCACAAGGACACTGTTGCTCCTACCTGTATGCTACGCCTGTTCGCACAAGGACACTGTTGCTCCTACCTGTATGCTACACCTGTTCGCACAAGGACACTGTTGCTCCTACCTGTATGCTACACCTGTTCGCACAAGGACACTGTTGCTCCTACCTGTATGCTACGCCTGTTCGCACAAGGACACTGTTGCTCCTACCTGTATGCTACGCCTGTTTGCTCAAGGACACTGTTGCTCCTACCTGTATGTTGTTTTTGCCTGAGGAAGCAGGCTTGGGACTCGTGAAACGCGTTGCAAACTGATTTTATTTGGAGTACCAATTAAATTTAATGTTATTTATTACCTAAATCAGTGGTTGTGCTTATTGTGGGGGAGGTAAGCCCACCCTTGCCACCCACATTTTATTTATTTTAATTTGGCACGATTTTTATTCTATTGGCGCCTCTGTATGCTATAGCGTAACTTCTGTCTCAGGCGTAACTTCTGTCTAGAATACACTAGGCAGAAACGCTAGCTTTGCGGAAAACGCACATAATGCAAGTCAATAGGCCGCATGAACAGACGAATGTGCTTGCGCTGCGCAATGTGTGTAAAAACACTGGTTTTGTTGCATATTTTTAAAAAACGCATCAAAAACGCATAATGAAAGTCAATGGTGACTCAGAGGTATTGAGTTTTAGTGCGTTTTGCATGCGTTTTTTATATGCATTTTTTTCCTTTGTTTGATGATGCAGTTCTGCTTCCTTTTGACTTCCTAGTGATTTGCATAAAACGCATAAAAAAAGCATACAAAACGCATATGTGATTTATATATGCAAACCTCAAACGCATTAAAACACAAGAAAAACGCATGTGCGGGAAAAAACGCAAAAGCACAGAAGACGCACTAAAACCACACAAACACACATGCAGCAAAACGCTACATTTCCCGCACTGCATAGTGTGTTCCCAGCCTCAAAGATGTCAATTGTTTATGTTGTGGAATGCCAAAATACCAGGTTACAAGCAAAGATATTCCTATGGTCTGTTCACATTTGGTGCGGTAGGTCCCATCGAGGTAAAGCACAGCATGCTGTGTTTATAGTGGCAATGAAGCATGCTTCAATTGTACTGTATGCTTCACTGCATTGGTCACACAGCACGTCTAATGCACAGTGCAATTTTTCGGCTGCGTTGCAGTGGTATTGCAATGCAAAGTTCTCAGTGTGAAAGAACCCTTAGGGCTGGAACCCACAGGAGCGCTTTTGGCAGCGTTTTGGCAGCACTGCGATACGCTAGCAGTTTGCCAAAACGCTGGGCTAATGTTAATGGATGGGGCAACTTCCACAGGAGCGTTTGCGTTTCTCAGAAACGCAAACGCAGGACATGCAGCATTTTGGGAGCGTTAGCGCTTCAATGTAAAGTATTGAACCGCTAGCGGAAACGCTCAGCAAAACCTAAACTGAGCGGTTTTGCTAGCGTTTTGCGGTTCAGCACACTGTAACAAAATGAAAAATAATTCACAGGACCAATCAGGATAAAAACGCAAAACGCTAGGCACCCGCTGGGAAAAAAAATACAATGTTGCAAAACACGACCAAAAACGCGCATGAATCCGCTTGCAAACCGCTCAGACAAAACGCTAGCGGTTGCGTTTTGCGTTTGCGGTTTTCAGTGGGTTCCAGGCCTTAGAGTCTATTTTTAACAGCCAATTTTATTGATCCGTTCTTCAGTGAACCATACTTGAGATATATCTATGTTCCACCTTGTAATATACCTTATTTTCTATTTTCAGACCATAAGACACACTTTTTCTCCCCCAAAAGTGGGTAGAAAAAGTCACTGCATCTTATGGTACAAATACAGGGAGTCCCCAACTTACGAATGCCTGCTGATACGAACCGCTGCGATCTCTGGGAACTCCCTGTACTGATCCCCATGCAAAGTGCAGACCAGAGCAAGCAGCAGCTCACCTGATCCGAGAGCCAGCAGCGATTAGGGAAGTCTCCTCTCCCTCTCTGCCTCCTCAAGCGCCAGCTTCTGCTGATCACATCATTACATGCGACCAGCGCTGGGGGAGCTGAGGACAGAAGACATGGCTCCAGTGCCCGGATCAGGTGAGGCGCATACGGTATGCACTCTTCACAGGTGAAGATGGTTACCTTTAATAGCCATTAAACCGGTTTGTGTCAAGTTGTGTGCATGTTATCAGGCCAAATCACCAGGGTATGTAAACTAAAAAGAGTAAACACAGTTGTTTGATAATAAATGGCTTCAGTTAACCACTAACCATGAGTGAAAAGTTTTTGTGTTATCATTCATATTCTATGAAAAATTATGAAGAAATCCTCATTTCTGCCAGGGTATGTAAACTTATGAGCAGAACTGTAAGTCCCTCTCCATAAAGCTCGAGAAATATTTATTGATTTACTTAAAGAGACACAGAAGCGAAAAAAAATATATGATATAATGAATTGGTTGTATACTATGAATAATTACTAGAAGATTAGCAGCAAAGAAAATATTCTCATATTTTTATTTTCAGGTATATAGTGTATTTTCTAACATTGCATCATTCTCTAATATGTGCAGATTACACAACACTCAGCATTCAAAATGATTCTTTCAGAGCAGTCTGTGAACTAATGACCTCTCCTCTGGCAGATAAAAAGTAAACAGTTGAGATAATAAAAGTCAGAAGACAGCCCTCTCCACGACTTTTGAAAGTCGTAGAAATGAATGGCTTTTTTTGCATTGAGATAACAACTGGAGTTTCTTAAAGAGACTCCGTAACAAAAATTGCATCCTGTTTTTTATCATCCTACAAGTTCCAAAAGCTATTCTAATCTGTTCTGGCCTACTGCAGCACTTTCTGCTATCACAGTCTCTGTAATAAATCAATGTATTTTTCCCCTGTCAGACTTGTCGGCCTGTGTCTGGAAGGCTGCCAAGTTCTTCAGTGTTGTGGTTCTGCTATGAACTCCCCCTTCCAGGCCCCTCTATGCACACTGCCTGTGTGTTATTTAGATTAGGGCAGCTTCTCTCTTCTCTCTTATCTTTTACAAGCTGGATAAATCGTCCTCTGAGCTGGCTGGGCTTTCACATCCTGAGGAATTACAGACAAGGGCAAAGCTGTTTGCAGGAAGAAAAGAGCAGCCTGAAACTTCAGTGCATGAGAGATGCAGGGGGAAAGAAACACACAATAATCTCTTGAGATTCAAAAGGAAGGGTGTATACAGCCTGCTTGTGTATGGATGTATTTTCTATGTGTGGACATACTGTACATCAACCTACTTCCTGTTTTGGTGGCCATTTTGTTTGTTTATAAACAAACTTTTTAAAGCTGTTTTTAACCACTTTTAATGCGGCGGGGATCGGCGAAATTGTGACAGAGGGTAATAGGAGATGTCCCCTAATGCACTGGTATGTTTACTTTTGTGCGATTTTAACAATACAGATTCTCTTTAACTCTTCCTGTACTGGAAACAATTAGACTGATGTATCTGATCTTAATGTTTTATTTCTTAGCTGTACTACACATACAAATCATAATATCATAATTTTTTTTTCGCTTCAGTGTCTCTTTAAACTCTATGGTAGAGTTCATAAAATAACATGTGTATGGTAGCTTTTGGACAGCAGTTGCAGGATTTATTGGAAGTATTTATGTATAATTATACATTTTGGATTTCATCCATACTGCACTGGAAACTGTACTGTCCCATCTCTGCAATAGAGCTGCAATTAACAGTTTTTTACAGTTGCGTGTGGTCTGGTGTTAGTCGTGGAGAGAATCCGATGACCTAACAACTAAAGTTGTTTAGGCTAGTTTCACACTACAAACTGGCGACAGCGTCGCGTCCGCCGCACTGCCAAAAGCAGGCCTTGAGGGAATACCGCATTACTACACAGCGGGCCAGATTTATCAAAGCATTACCAACAGTTTTTCTTCTTAAACTGTTTTAAACAACAGGGAGAACAGTTCTGCATGATAATAAGAACCTTCTTAAATCCTAGGTAATAGTGGCTGTTTATCATGAATTTCTAGAGCTGCTCTGCAGTTTAGAAAAGTGAAAATCCGTCCCTAAACTGCTGCAGAATAAGAACTGCTTGATAGCAGTTCTACAGATAGTGCAGCAGTGCAGGCTAGACATGATTTGTGAGGTGCTCCTCCCTCCTGTAGAATTCCTCCTCATGGCCTGCCAGTATCAATATAGCAGATGTTGGTTACCTCAGCAACAGCAATTTCCCTCACACATTGCACTATCTGATAAACCTTCCTAGCCCCTCCTATTTTACAACAGTTTTAGAAGGAATCTGCACAATCTAGTGATTTCTTAAGCTGTCTGAGACAGTTCTGCACCGATTTCTAAAACCCTACCAATATTTTGTCTCAGACACTCTTGATAAATGTCACCCAGTATTCCCTTCAGGCATCTGGCCAAACAGAAAGTGATGCACACTTGCATCACTTCCTGTTTTGGAAATATGGAAGTGCATGGAAGCATATAGTAAAAATATGCTTTCGCGCATGCGTGCCGCACCGCCGCCCTCATTTTAAAAAATATAGGCGGCGCCGTAGACTTACATGACTTCTGGCCCAATGCAGATCGCTGCAAGCCGCTGTAAAAGCCCAACGGTAACATCATTTATGGAAGTGCGTTAGGGCACTTCCAACGCAGCGTATCGCACCGTGAGGATTGTGAACTCCCCCATAGACTTTCATTAGGCGGCGGTAACAGTGCGGCAATTTACCGCATCGCCACAGTGTGAAAGGGCCCTCAGGTGATACCTTTAATGACTTAACTGTACAAGATGTCTTAGCAAGCTTTCGAAGCTTAGTTTCTTCTTCACGCATGATACCATATGGTTGTGATCCAGTTTTGTAACATGCCTGAAGAAGAAATTTAATGTTTTGAAAGCTTGCAAGGAAATCTTGTACAGTTAGTCATGTTATCACCTATATAACTTTTGTTGTTCTGTGTTCAGTTTTTTCCATTGATTTCCTCTTTACCATGCTATCTTCTAACCTTTCAGAGTCGAATCTGTTCCTTTGGCTTTGGGATGAAGATAGAGACAGTGTCTCCTTTCCAGGGGCTGTTTCGGCCAATTGTAGGGAGGGCATGTCAATCATGCAGTCCTAAAAGTATGGTGAGTTTATCATGGCATGCATGGTTGACCTTCCAAACGGTGGTCCCTGCTTGGTTTGTGCACGATTTACTATTTTACTATGTGTATTCTATTTATTTTTTGGACAGGAAAATTTCTTCTACAAGAGGCACACAAGACTCGGCTTCAGCAGCGTCATCCGTTTAACAGAGGCAGAAACTCGGTACTGAGAATACTATGTTAAAAATTAAAATCATGAAATAAACTAAGAAATCAAGATATAAAATATCTATGGAGGGTAACGGCATGTCTTTCCACAGTGAGCTGCTGCTTTTACATGGGACAGCTGGAAAATGTCTTGCAATATGTGATACAGATTAATGCCAGTAAGGCTGGATTCACACGCTATGCGTTGCATAACACTTGCATTATAATATGTGTGCACCACAAGGAGTACTGTAAATGGAGTAGTGCAAGGAATGTCAATGTCTGCTCATTGAGACAGACATCTTCTAGAACACAATCAAAGTCCTCTCACACTGTATCAGTTGCATTGCAGAATAATTCTACATGTCAGCTCACAGCCCATACAATTCTATGGACCTGTTCATAGTAACGGATCGCATTATACCTGCTGTATGCAGCATTTGCATTAAAGGAATAATGTAGGGGGAAAAGAGTTGAACTTACCTGGGGATTCTAACTGTTTCCCACAGACGTCCTGTGCCCGCACAGCCACTCACCGATGCTACGGTCCCCGCTGCCAGTTCACTTCTGGAATTTGCGACTTTAATGTTGAACTTACCCGGGGCTTTCCCACAGACGTCCTGTGCCCGCACAGCCACTCACCGATGCTACGGTCCCCGCTGCCGGTTCACTTCTGGAATTTGCGACTTTAATGTCGCAAACCACTGCGTCTGCGCGGCCGCATCCTCGCTCTTGCAAACCTCACCGGGAGCGTACTGTGCAGGCACAGACCGTACTGGACGTCTGCGGAGGACCGTTAGAAGCCCCGGGTAAGTTCAACTCTTGAACTTTTTTTTTTTCCCCCTACCTCCCTTACAGTACTCCTTTAATTCAAAAGCTGCATACAGTGAGTTAGACTAACGTGATCAGTTACAAACGTGCTCAGTTACAACATAGAACTGTGAACAGGCCTAGGTGCTAATTATTCCTGTTACTTACAATAACACTTGTCACTCCTCTCCAACGTATAGTTATCGTGGCTGGTTGGTCAGAAGACTGTGCTGTGTCATCTTTATATGGGAACGATCAGCTGATCAGGATTTTTCCTCACAACTAACAGAAAAGATTTGCAAGCATCCCAGGTCATTATCCAGTTAACCTCTTCCTTGTGGAGATTTTATATTGCTTTTATTTTGCATTGTCATAAATGTTTATCGCCTGTCTCTGATTTACTTTTCCTGTGAACATATAGGGGACTTTATAGACACAGGGGTATCGATCCACTTCCAAGAAGGGGAGACACTTAAACTGAAAGCCTTCCTCCCTTATATATGTCACCGTTACTTCATTTTCAGTCAGTTTAATACATGCTGCTTTATACATCTCACCTAAAGCAATAGGATAACATCCCTTTGCATGTGCAGTGCTGAGCTGTCTGCAGGTGCCAGCTTCCCTTACACCCCTTGCACACTGAGCGGATCGTTCAGAAACAGCCTTATCAGTCTGCCGACAGCGCGCATCGTTCATTGCTTGACCTCTGCAGCGGCGCCAGAAGCGAATCAAGCCTATGGCAACACAGGTTGTTTTGCGCCACAAAATCAAAATAGTGAGGCCACCATATAGCAACCAAGCCCTGCGACGGAACATTGTGCTCTCACTACTCATTCAACCCTTAGGAATTGGGCAGCAAAAAGCTGTTAAAACAATGTTTGCCGCCAAGGTATAGAGATAATGAAATAGTATCCACAAACCAGGGACTAGATTGTGAGCCCCTCTGAGGGACAGTTAGTGACAAGACAATATACTCAGTACAGTGTTGCGGAAGATGTCGGCGCTATATAAACCAAAACCCTCAGCTATGTTAGAACACACAAATCTGGAGCCCCTAAGATGGTTATTGATTAAAGGTCTTGCCACCTCCTTGTAACTTACAGCCAACCTGGTATGAAGCCTCTTCCAACCCCTTTAGACACGGCCTTGTGCACTGGATAGGTTCTTCCTGCTGTGTATCTGCAGCATGGGAAGTTTAATTACAAGTTTTAACTTCAGTTTAATTGGAGTAGAGAAGTATGCAGATGATGGGAGAGTTAATTGAATCTCACTTGGTAGATAATTGCCTGCCTTAAATTGGGCAGTGAGCTGCTGAGCCAACACCTTTTTCCAGCTCCGAAAGAAGAGCTCAGTGCATAACAAGAATGAGAGCTCTGTGCTAGCAAAAGATAGTCTCCAATACTTCATTTCGCAAAACAGAGCCTTAGAACACTGTGTCCAATAATGTCAAAAATCTGTGAGATGTAGATGGCTGCAGGAAGACTGTTGTCATTATTGTAGTCTTGCTGGACCAGATAGAAGCTGCTCTTCTTCAGTGTTGCTTTCAGTGGATCTCTCAAGGAGCAGCATTACACCTCCTCCACTCTGCCAGAATAAGGACGAGGCCCTCTAGGATTTTGCAAGACCCCTCCCACCCAGGCAGTCGATTCTTCAGGCTCCTTCCATTGAGACGACGTTACAGCGCCATCCCCTCCAAGACCAGCAGGTGTAAAAACTCCTCCTTCCTTCCAATGTCACACTACAATAATGGTCAGACGAAAATCACTAATTATACAAATAATGACAAAATTAGATATATAAATAATGGGGATATAGAGCAAACAGGCCAACAATATGTGACTCCTTGAACTGAATATCACAGAGCTACCAATATACATTTCTATCAGCCTTTCTCAACGTTTTTACCCTGGAGGAACCCTGCAAATAACTTTTTGGATCTCCAGGAACCCCTGGCATGGTCTGCAAAAGCTGATGTGGCTGTTTATGCCACAATCCCCTATTACAGTGTACACATTCTAATGCTTTTTATTAATGTGCTCATTGTTATTCTGACCCCCTATTTAGTGCTTCTTTTTACAGTACCCCCTATTATAGTGTTCTCGTTATCATACTTCCCCCAACCCCCACGATGGGGGAAAATGCCAAGGAACCCCTGCAGAGTACTCAAGGAACCCTGGTTGAGAAAGCCTGCTTTATATGATCAAACTATTCTGAGAGTACAATGCTGTACTAAAATCCATACAGAAAATGATCCACCTGTGAAAGGAGTGATAGACAATAAGAGTAATGGAGATGTATACGAAGGCTTACCCACCGGATCCACCGGGTAAAGAGCAAACAACCCTGGTTGATCTCACATGTTCCGCAGAGCACAGACCACCTCATCATCCAAGTTCAATCCTTCGCACTTCAGTTGTCCCTTAACCCCCTTCAACCCAATGTGGTACCTGGGCAGGCTTACCAGCCTTGTGCATATTTCGCCCAGAAATCTGTCCTCTTGCATTTATTGCCCTCTGTAGACCTGCTTGTTAGCCAGTCCTACCACGCCATAGTGGCACTCTCTGCCAGGGGCGTAACAATAGGGACTGCCGCCCCTGCACCTGTGGGGAGGAAGCCCGCCAAGGGCCGTGTTAGGGGGCTGGAGGGGTCGCAGCATGAGGGGAAAGCCATGGCCACACATCCCCCTCACCTCGGGTTCTCCCCTCCTCCAGCATCAATCAGTGTCTGTGCAGGCAGCGGCAGATACACATACCTTCCTGCTTTCCACCGCGGATGTTCCTCGCTTTATAGTTACGCTCCTGCTCTCTGCCTTTGCCTTTTTTGCTACAGACACAAGACAAACCCCATCTACGAGAGTGCAGCTTTGGAAGATACCTGCTCAGAACGTTTTTGGGAGGACCTAGTGTACACACCTATTCATTGCACTGTCTATCCTTTGCTTCTTTGGTTTTGGATCAGACAGTGGTGTGTGTCCTGCTTTAAATGCGTCCAATTTAATAGAGACCACCACTATCATAACGTGCTACAAAATGTTAGTTTGTAGGCTGTAATGCATGATATAATACTTTCTAAATTACTTACTTGAAGTAAATGTAATATCATTTCAGGATGTATTGGTTGCATTAATGAAACTGCAATTTCTTTTTGTCACATTTCAAATACAATCATTAAAAAATAGCGAATACCTATAAAAATTGTCATGTAATATTAGCACGGCAGGAAAATAAGAATAGATCTGCTATTATGAAAAGAATGTTGGTAATTGCTGTGATTGAATGTTTCCACATTGAAAGCATGGTTGTATTTGGATTGCAAAGCCTGATCAGCTGTCCAGTAGGCTGGGCATTTGAGCTGAACAGTGAGCAAACAGAATAGCAAGAGGCATTCCTAGGACAAATTGGGGATAAGCTTTCTGCTAATTACTCATTCAGGAGATTCTATAGCCCTCCACAAAGTATACTAGCACCTACTTGTAGGTGTTTTGAACAATTTTGTTTTAAACAATACTAGTTGCCTGGCAGCCCTACTGATCTGTTTGGCTGCAGTAGAGTCGGAATTACACCAGAAACAAGCATGCAGTTAATCTTGTCAGATCTGACAATATTGTCAGAAATACCTGATCTGCATATGCTTGTCCAGGGTCTATGGCTGAGAGTATTCGAGGCAAAGGGTCAGCAGGCCAGCCAGGCAACTGGTGTTGCTTAAAAGGAAAAAGAAAATACAATTTTAACCAATGTTTGTTTCATCCATGTGTGTCTTTTGCATCACAGTGTAATGTCTGCAGTAAACAAAGGACGTGACATTGACGAACAGGTGGACCCTTTGAGTTGTGATAATGCTCCGCAGAGCAGCAAAGTTCAGCTGGAGGTGTTAAAAGTGTTGGGGCAAATCCAGAAATCTCTTTCCCCATTGCTCATCAGGTAATGGTTCCAATTTGGCCACTCAGAATGCAGGATGTAATAGAAATAAAGAAGTGTAAATTACAAACCATTATAGCCCAAATAAATCCTTACAGCAACGGTGCTTGTTGAGTCCCGCCCCTCCATCCTCTCACAGACTCTATACAAAAACAGGCCTTGCTTGCACAATGGCTTTATTTTATTTTATTCAATTCAACATTTTAATGCATTAAGAAGTGGGAGCACCTATCTGGAGCAAATGTTCTTTTGATGCTCTACTTAAAGGAGTACTATCGATTGAAACGACTTTTTTTTTTAATACTCTATATTAGTGTACACATTACCACTAGTGCTAGGGGCACTTTATTTATTCACCCAGGTGTCTCTCTCACTATCCCTGCTTAAAAATTCATTTCTCACACAGCTCATAGTAGTTTGGGTCACCCTGAGCTGCTTGGTTACTCTGTCACACAGCTCACAAATATATGTCACTGTGTCACTCACAGCATGCAGCAGACATGAGGAGAAATAGGCTGATCTGAGGTGGTAACAGGTAACTAAATGAGCTGGAATATTGCTGGAATATAACTAGCTATACCAGGAGTCTGTGTTTACACTCAGACTGGCTGCCTGCTTGAGGCGATTCACTCCAGGCTGCATCCACTTTACAAGCTGCTGAGAGGGGCAGACCACTGTCTACAATTAGCATTATTAGTATCTTTATCAGTAAAGAGAAGCAAAGATAATAAACACACATTGCTAGAATCTTTAACCCCTTACCACCATATCAACAAGATTCTTTCAGCAAGGTGATAATTAAACTGTAAACTGAGGAGTTGATAGCATCTCCCCTTTGCAGAGACATGGTCTAGCCCTCTGGGAGCCCTCAGCATATAGATACATTTGTATCCAACACTGATGCCAAAACTGATGGAGGATTTTACAGCTGAGAGGAACAGCTGTGTGAGGAATCAAATTGCTCCTAGTACTTCCCCTAATGTGTGCTACAACATACAGCATTTAAAAATAAATGCATACATCGATAGTATTCCTTTAAGGAATATTGTAAAATATAAGCAGTTTTAATATTTACTGTAAAGGCTCATTCACACTACAGAGCGCATATACGAACGTAATTTCGTGCAAGCGTTGCCATCGCACAGAATACACGTAGTGGTGCGCTAGGAAAGCAGACGTTGGCAGCCAACCCATCAGGAGAATGTGTGCGTTGAGCGATTAGATGTTCCCAGAAGCGTTACATCGTATTACATCGTAACGCATGGGAACGCACACCTGTAATGTGAATGGTAACATGAAAGTCTATGGACTTTCATGTTGCCATGTAGATCATACACTATGTGTGTTGCGTCAGAACTGACAGCGCAGCACATAGTGTGAATGATCCCTAAATACTCAAATATAAGGTCGACCTTGTGTATAAGTCGACCTAAGTATATAAAACTCTTAATCTAAAATCTTTATATAACCCAGAAAAGTGTCCTCCTTCCCCTCCCTCCAATGTGCACCAAGTATCCCCCTCACCCCCTCCCAGTGCAACCAGTGTGCTCCACCCCTCAATCTGCACCAAGTATCTCCCTCCCCCATACCCCACCCACAGTGCCGCTAGTGTCCTCCTGCGGACGGTATTCTCATTCCTCTCATCTCCTCTCAATTGAGCCCTCTGTCTCTGTATAAACATTGAGTATGCGTATATCCTTACACATGTTTCCTAAGTAAAACCACTTATGACTACTTGACGTTACATGAATACATTGACAACATATCAGATATATTTCTGACACATAGTCTCCCGATGTCTTGTGACATGCATCGGAAGCCTACAGGGGGCGCTGGTACACGCTGAATAGACCTCAGGGAAAAGGAGATGATAGGATGGTACGCTCCTTTTGCTGCGGCTGCTCTGCATTTTAGGGGAAGAGAGATGCAGTTGGGACTTGGGAGAGGGTTGGAAATGGAATATTCCTTCTGCTGCAGCCACTCTGCATGGCACTAGGAGGGAGGGAGAGAGGAGCTCCACCCCATCCCGGCTATAAGTATGCGAAATGTAGGTGTGACTTGCATATAAAGCAACCTCTATACTTTTCTGTTCAGAGTTGCAACTACATTTCTTGACTTATAGCTGAGGATATAGGGTAAGTTACATTGGATAAAGTTGCTCTTTAAACGACACCTGATGTGAGGGAAATGGAGGCTGCCATATTTATTTCCTTGTGATCAATACCAGTTGCCTGGCTATCCTGCTGATTTTCTGCCTTTAATAATTTTAGCCATAGACCCTGAACAAGCATATGCAGAGAAGGCGTTTCTGACTAGATCAGCTGTATGCTTGTTTCTGGTGTGATTCAGCCACTACTGCAGGCAAATAGATCAGCAGGACTGCCAGGCAACTGGTATTGCTTGAGGGCTTGTTTACACCGAGGGCGTTTTGCGTCTTGTTTTAAGCGCCGGCGATTTTCAAAATCGCCCTAAAAGTGCTTGTGCAATGATTCCCTATGAGAGTGTTCACATCTGAGCGGTTCGTTTCCGCTCAGCAAAGCACTGCCTGCACCATTTTTGGAGCAATTTCCCTATAATGAAAGGTATAGGGAAATCGCAAAAGGCTTGAAAAGTGCTTGGTATAGCAATTTCCCCAGCGCTTTTAAGAATAAATACATTTCATTTATTCTTTTCTTTTTGCGTCTGGAAGTGAACAAACCGCACTGCAAAAGCGCTTAGAAAAGCACTTTACAAAAAATCGATGCACACAGGTAAGGGCCAGGGGAGGAATCAAAGTCGAAAATCCCTGGCATCAGCGATTTTGATTTTAGATGTGAACAAAGCCTAAAAGGAAATAAATATGGCAACCTCCATATACTTCTCACTTCTGGTTTCCTTTAAGCTGGTAGCAGCAGAATACCTTGCTTTCCTTGAAGTCGATTTTAGCATATAAAATGGCTCCTTGTAATGCTTTCCATAGCCAGAGCTAGAAGAAATTGTGATTTTTACACACATAACACTACTTTGGGATAAAGGCAGGCAGGATAATTATAAGGGTAGTAAGAGAGTAACAGATAGGTTTATATTGTATGTTGTGTTATGCCAGTTTGTAATTCCACTTTAAAAGAGAGCTTATACAATAAAACACACCATTTAGCAGGCAAAACCTGCATTAGTAGGCATAGGTTCTCAGAGGTAATGGTTGGCTTATTATAGTCTTACCTATCTTCCTCAGAGTGGGCGATGCATTAATATGCACGCCCAGTCTCACAATCTATATACATGTGCCCTCCCTGTGTCTTCTCTGGTTATCATACTAATGCACTCATATTATCTGCGTCAAACCACAATTTACATTCTGTTCTAATCAGCGCTTAGAAAGTTCAAGTGCAGAAAACACTTCAGCCTCAATCTTCTCCTTGGCTAATTATAGGGTAGATGCTATTAGTGTGTTACCTTTCTCCAGTTACTGTAAAGTCTCTTATCCCTTTTATGTGCAAGCCTTTCTCATGTCTCTTGTTTTCTCCTAGGCTTGCACATTGGGTACTTGTGAAGGTGCTGCAGCGCTTGTACTTGAATGTACAGCTTCACTCTGGACAGGTGGCCACACTGCGAGAGGTCTCTGCTGCGGTGAGCTGGCTTCTCTTACATGCTTGAAACAATCTTATTTATCTACAATTTTGAAAGGGCGCCAATAATTATGTCCAGACCATTTTTGTAGTTTTGTGTGACATTTGCTTTTTTTCCTCCCTTTTTTGTTTTGTTGCAATACACACAAAGGGAATAAACGTGTATCTCAAAACGTGTTACTGCAATACTTTTCTGTGAGAAATATTTGATTTTCTGGAAAAACTTCTGAGGTGCCAACAATTTTGCCCATGACTTTACATAGTTGATGTGCGGTTTGAGACATCACAAATACTGGCACATGTTCATTTAGTAAAGTATTATTATTTTCATTTGTTTTTAAATTTATTTAGTATTTATATAGCGTGGAAATCTTCTGCAGGGCTTT